>NC_048218.1:26110961-26188526 GCF_002007445.2 Ailuropoda melanoleuca
TCTCTGTCAAAAAAATAAAAAAAAACTTTAAAAAAAAAAAAAAAAGATGTGGTCCATATATACAATGGAATATTACTCAGCTATCAGAAAGAATGATTATCCAACATTTGCAGCAACATGGACGGGACTGGAGGAGATTATGCTAAGTGAAATAAGTCAAGCAGAGAAAGACAATTACCATATGGTTTCACTCATTTGTGGAACATAAGAAATAGCAGGGAGATCGGTAGGAGAAGGAAGGGAAGAATGAAGGGAGGGTAAACAGAAGGGGGAATGAACCACGAGAGGCTACGGACTCTGGGAAACAAACTGAGGCCTTCAGACGGGAGGGGGTGGGGGGTTGGGATAGGCCGGTGATGGGTAATAAAGAGGGCACATATTGCATGGTGCACTGGGTGTTATACGCAAACAATGAATCATGGAACACTACATCAAAAACTAAGGATGTACTGTATGGTGACTAACATAATAAAAAATTAAAAAAAAAAAAGAATCAAGTAACACAAGTAGAAAGGGTATAAATGCTGCATAGTCACCACCTGATTAGAGCTACTCTACTGCTTCAAATACATTGTTCTGCTTCAAGTAAAAATCAGTATGACAGTATGGACACCCCAAACTGGAAAGGACATTACTTTATATAATGAATATTTAGGATTTGAGGCAAAAAAAAAAAAAATGTACAAACACTTCAGTGTACCATTTTAAATGGCTGACTAAATCCTGAGTTATTATCTGCCTTTTTCTGAATCCCAAACTCTAAAAGTTGTATTCAAACAAAACTTCATAGGAACCCATTACTTAAAATCCTGGAGGAAAACCAATTTTCCACATTTTATACGTCAGGTGATTTGGGTTAACTTTCTAAAAGCTGAAGCATTGGGCTGTTTGGAAAATTTGTAAAGTTTTTCAAATGCTTCAGATTTTTTCAAAACTTCATGCTTTGGGATTTAGTAATTATTATTATTTGAAGTATACTTAATGAGTCAGTTCCCTTCCCTTCTTAGGAAAATGAAAGAATAACTGGTCAGACCCAGATTTTAAGTAATAAGCATTTAGGATGGATGGAGTAGTATCACTCTTAAATGATTTTTTAAAAGATAGAGTACAATTCTTTCTTGAAAACTAGAGCCTAAAGAATTTTATAATCACCTAAAAAGTGTAATACCTTCACCATACTAAATTGCTAAATTGTTAAATGAAGCTTTCAACATTCATAGAGTTGAAACCCTCAAAAACAGTAACCATCATACCCAAACCAGTATTCAACTCCAACATTATTTTCAAAACCAATTGCCTCCTTAATCCCTATACCCCAACAATTCACAGAATCACAGAAGCTTTCTCAGGAAAAGAACATCAGGATAACTAAGTATCAATTAGCATGCGATAATGTACCCTGTACCTTCCTTTTCAATCACTCAATTCAATCTTTTCTTATAAATGATTAGTAGTAGCAATACAACAGGAACTACTAGACAGAGTAAATCAAATTAAAATTAAAAACCATTCAACAAGGGGTCACTATCAAGACAAAAGCGATTAGATAGTATCTCTTCAAATGTCACAAACATGTGTAACCATACCTTCAAGTACTCCCACAGCAAGGAATCTTCCATAGAACAACTCTACCATGGGGTTCTTTGGCTTCTCTTCATCCCTAAAGCATGGTAAAAAAAAAAAAAAAAAAAAAAAACATGTGGTTATAATTTTTGGACTCGTAAGTTATAGAGAGAGCATTCAAAGAACATTAATACCTGCCAAGATGGTGACATTGATGTGGCTGTCACTCACTGACATTACCTTGGACAAGGCACTTACTACATTTACTCTTCCATGTTTTCACCTGTCAACTGAGGACAATAATAGCAACTGAACTCCAAGGGCTGCTGTAAGGGTTAAAATGAGCTGCTGCGTGGGACGACATTACAAGAGGACCTGACACAGTCTGTGTTCATGGAGTGAACTATTATTATTGTTCATTTCGACCTCACACTTTAAGTCTGGAGCAATAGATGATTATTTGGACTTGCTAGGAAGAAAGAAAAGCCACTCTTAATCAGAGTAAATTTCCATAAAACTTTAACATGTCATTTCCCACATTTAAATAGGAGAGTGCAGACCATTCAAAAATAGCAGCTGTCACCAATGAAGGAGCAAAACTCCAGCTTTGACCCAAAGCAGCTCAGCAGCTAGTCCACCCTTCATGCTGCAGGCACAATTAGTCATTTGTGAATTTTCCAAATTCTTTAACATACACATTATTTTTTTTTCCTTTTTCGATTGAGGCAAACAGAAGTTAACAATTTTTGAACCTTTTCTTCTTTTTACATTCTGTTCTCTGTGGTCTGAAAACAGTTTATCTTGGCATTACTACATAAAAGTGTGTGGTATCCACAACTGTGTACAGAATTTATCTTCATGAATTTTGTGTTTAAACCACTAAAACTGATATAATGAATAAATAAATAAATAAATAAATAAATAAATAAATAAATAAATAAGGGAAAGACATGGCCTCTTTATAAATATAGTACATGCATCATCATTTACTCCTTAAAACAACTGGTGGGAATTACTTCACTTTATCCTCACAACAATGCTCTGAGGTAGTGATAACTCAAAAAGATTTCTGGCCCTCTACTTCCAGTATGTGGTTAAGACGTACTTTCCCACTCACATTGTATTTAAATTTTAAAAATTTGAGTTGTGGTAAGATACACATAACACAAAATTTACCATCTACCCATTTTTAAGTGGTTGGTGGGTAGGGTTAAGTATATTCATACTGTTGTGCAACCAATCTCCAGTCTTCTCATCTTGCAAAACTGAAACTCTACACTCCCTGAACAACTCCACATTTCTCCCTCCCCCAGGCCCTGGCAACCACCATTCTTACTCACTGTTCCTTTCTGGACACATCATGTAAGTGGCATACAGTTTGTCTTCTTTGTGACTGGCTTATTTTACTTAGCATCCATGGGGTAGCATGTGTCAGAATTTCCTTCTTTTTTAAGGATATTGCACTGTATGTATGCCATATTTTGTTTATCTATTCATCCATGGACATTGGGTGGTTTCCACCTTTTGGCTATTGTGAATAATGCTGCTATGAACAGGGGTGTTCAAATATCTCTTTAAGACCCTGCTATCAATTCTTAATAAATACCCAGCAGTGAAATTGTTGGAGCATATGGTCGATCTTTTTTTCAGCTGCATGAAGCATAAATGACAAAGTTTAAAGTATACAACATGATGATTTGATATACATATACATTGTGAAAGGATTCCCTCCGATAGCAATTCTATTTTTAATCTTTTGAGGAGCCACCATGATGTTTCCCAAAACAACTGCACCATTTCACATTCCCACAAACAGTGCACAAGGGTTCCAATGTCTTCACATCCTTGTCAACACCTGCAGTTCTCTGGGGTTTTTTGATAGTAGCTATCCTAATGGGTGTAAGGTGTTCCCACTCACTTAGAAGTTAGGCAGACCAACAAAATGTGAGTTGCTTTGCCCAACTTGCTTTGCCCAACAAAACGTGAGCAGAAGTGATGTGTGGTAGAAAATTTGAGAGCCAGTGTACTTTCATTGCCGTGGTAACCCCAGAAGTGGTGATGAGGGGAAGCGTCTGTCAGCCTGGGGCCCTGACTGAAAGAATGAGCAGAGCCCCTTGTTCACATGCACTGGACACATCATCTAACAATGTAATATAAGCCTGCAAAGTCTTGGGGTTGTTGCCACTGGACTATCTAGCCCACGCTGACTGATAACAGACAGTACAATTACTTCCGCTTTACTGAATATAAAGCTGTAGATCAGGTTAAGTCACTTGCCCAAATTCACACAATTGGTCAGAAATCAAGCTGCAAAGTGAACTTAAATCTGACTCCAAAATCAATGTATCCTCTCCCTCTACATATACTTAGTCTTTGGGCATTTTAACTCTATGGGAAAAATTTATTTCGTACCTTATATATCTTATACTGTGAGAATAAAAAGGACCTGAGACTGACATGGGCGAGAAGAATGATCCAAAGATTTTCTCTCGATGTAAAAATCTATGAATCTTTAGATATAAATATTAGTGGGAATCTCCTTCCCATGGCCTCTTATTTTTATGTAGAAAATCAACATTCCATACTGCTACACACATACCCCATGGAAAGAGGTTGGTGACTTTGCCAGAAGGAACTAGATATGGAGTGGCTCTTCGAATTCTGAATTTTCTTTCCAAATCTCTTCTCAAATCTTCCTGCCTGAATTTTGGCCTCCTCTCCACTGGTCTGTGAAACACTGACCTTCCCTAAAGAGTCACATAGGAATCTTCTAGAAATTGTTTACCTTGTCCTTCTTTCCAACCTCTCAGAGGTCCTATTCTTTGCCCTATATTTAAACTGTGAATCTCAGGGGCCCAGACTGGTTATGCCAACAGAAATATAAGGAATACAAGTGAAGAGCAATTAAAAAGACACGAGATTCCTATAACAGAAATGAGAGACCGGGGCACCTGGCTGGCTCAGTTGATTGAGCATCCGAATCTTGGTTTCGGCTCAGGTCATCATCTCAGGGTCATGAGACTGAGCCCTGCATTGGGCTCCTCTGCTTGAGATTTTACCCCCCTCCCTCTACCCCCCCCCACTCACACGTGCACACACTTGCGCTCTCTCTAAATAAACCTTTAAAAAAAAAAGAAAATGAGAGACCCACCACTTACATGAAAGCGGTAGATAAGATAGATTGACACAAATAACAAAAACCAAAAGAAATCTCTACAGAAAACTTGTATCAGGGACATCTTACCTTGGGAATTAGGCTGGCACAGAAGTTCAAAGGTCTAGGGCAGGTGACAAAGCAAACTACAATGCTTTGGGTTAGAGCTTCCCAATCTTTTTAATACCATTGGTGTATATATATATATATATATGTATGTGTATATATATATATATATATATATATATATACACATACATATATATATAATATGCAGAGAACTTTGAGATAAAAAGATATACTTTCTCATGATCACAGATATAGGATCAATATCTCTATAATCCATAATCTGTTTAACCATGGCACACCAACTGGAAAGCTCTGTTCTAAACAGGGAGAGCACAGAGATTCAAAAACAGTTTTAGCTCCACAAACAGTAAAGAACGATAGAAAATGATGGGGAAATGAACAAGGGGAACATATTTCAAATAAACTTAAGATTTCAGATGAACTAGAATGGAAAAGTTCTAGCTTCTTTTAAAACAGTGTTAGGAAAAAAGGGAGATAATTTGTTAGTTACTAGATCAGAAGAGGTGACTAGAACCCAAAGAAAACTAACAAGTAGATAAATAATAAGCAAGATCTCCAAAATCAGCATAAAACGACCCCCTCAGAAGGAACATGGATTTAGGCACTCTTCTGAGGCTACAGATAAAAAGCAATGGGGGTCATGTACTGAAGACAGGGTAAACTAAATGAAGTGCTTATAGAAAATCTGTATAGATTTGAGAGGAGGAACTAGGGATTTCAGGGTAAAACATTCAAAGAATTACTGAAAGAACCTCAAAGACTCCATTATCACAGATAAGGATACAGATACTGTTCACACTCTGAGGAAACACACGCAGTGAATTTTGGTATCAGAACTCTCAGGAAAGATACAAGAGATGTGAGCTGTACTAGAGAGGAACCAGGGTGGACGGCTGTCATTCGTGAATCACTATCATGAGGGACCTATCAAAACAGTATCAGAGGAGCGAGTCTCATCATGAGGGACCTATCAAAACAGTATCAGAGGAGCGAGTCAGAGAAAAACAAATGTAAAGGCCAGAAAACAAACCCAAAGAACAGGAAGAAAAGACACATATCCATCGAACAGGGCTGGCTCTGCATGGGATAGAGGCTAAGAAGCAGGTTATACTGTTGAAAATTCAGCCAAACCTTCCTAAAAGAAGAATAAAAAATATATATAATGTATGTGAACTTTAGAGGCATGTGCTACCCAGAAAACAACGCAGCAGAGAGACATACTCTAGGCCTAGAACATGCCAAAGCTGAGCACAGAGTGTATCTTCACGGGATGCTGGGACCCAGCTTTCACAAGCAGCAACAGCAGATTCATTCCAGGAATCTGATGGGGCGATTTTCCAGATGAAAGGAACATGAAGTGAGAAGCTAACATGAAGAGAAGGAAGTAACCTAAGAGGCGAGTTTCCCAGGCCTAAACAATTCCATGGCCAAAGGCAATGGGCTCAACCCTGTGGCACAAGTAGGTCACTCAGTGCAGCACTCGGAGTCACAAATTGAAGAAGCTTCTAAGGAAAATGCAACTAAAACTTCTGGGGACAAGAAAGTACCTGAGGACCACACCAAGAAGGAAGCAGCTTTCAAATGCCCCATTCTAAGACAAAATTTACCAAAAATAGAAATTTTTTCCTCAAACACTAAACTTAGCACCATAATCAATCTCTTCAGATATCTCTCCCAACTTAGTTTAAGTTCACATATAATTGTTGGCAAGCAACTGGCCCTCGATGACAGGCATCCAGGCAGAATTAAAACCACTGATTTGTTGTTTACAACATATCCTACAACTTCTGCTACAGACATTGGCAACAACTTGAGTCTGGACTGCACAAAGTTCCGGGAATATTATATACATGGACTGAGAGCTAGAGGGCTGAAGTTTTGCTTTAATTCTAAAAT
Source organism: Ailuropoda melanoleuca (assembly GCF_002007445.2). NCBI lineage: Eukaryota > Metazoa > Chordata > Mammalia > Carnivora > Ursidae > Ailuropoda > Ailuropoda melanoleuca. The sequence continues at coordinate 26,117,665 of NC_048218.1, forward strand.
TTCAAAGGTAAGAGACGATTCAGTGTTAATCATGTGTGTCCTAATAAACCCCTGAAATCTAGAATTCAAGCGCATGAAACTGACATCGGAAGGACAGAAAGAACTATACCCACCCCCATGAGGAAACCGGCTGCAGAATCCCAGCTCTATGCAGGCACAGAAATAACATGCCTGTAGCTGAGACTGAACAAACTTAGAAACTCAGAAGTGACTTTTATTTTTCATTAGACTGCAACCACAAAGGCAAAAAAATCTGATTTTCAAATATAAAATTTCTTTGCACTTTACCTTAAAACATCAAGAGAAGGGACACCTGGGAACCTCAGGTGGTTAAGCATCCGATTCTTTTTTTTTTTTTTTAAAGATTTTATTTATTTTGGAGAGAGAGCACTCACGAGTGTAGAGCAAGGGGATGGGCAGAGGGTAAGAATCTCAAACAGCCTCCCCACTGAGCGCTGAGCCCAACAAGGGGCTGGATCAAACCATCCCAAGATCATGACCTGAGCTGAAATCCAGAGTTGGATGCTTATCCGACTAAGACACCCAGGGGCCTGAAAGTGTCACACTCTTGACGCTGAGTGTGGAGCCTGCTTAAGATTCTCCCTCTCCCTCTGTCCCTCCCCCTGCTCTCACTTTCTCCCTCTCTCTCTCTCTCAGGAGAAAAAGAAAAAAAAGATCAAGGGAATATGGGAACTTACTTTTCCCCTAAGAATTGGAGAACAAAAGGAGGAAGTCTATATCTATATTAACTTTTGGGGGTATCTTTTATTTACACTGTATAAGTAGAATATTTTTTATTTTAATTTAGTCTCATTGCAGACCTGTTATAATGATGCTTCCTGAACAATAAAGCTGGCTATAATTTAAAAATAAGAAAAAAGAAAAGGGAGAGAATTTTCAGCCTTGGATTTCCACCTGTCTTCTCGGTAGAAGACCTTCTAGGCAGGTCTTCCACTTGCATCTTGTTGGACCACATCAGAGCCTATAGTGGCAAGTCCTAAATGATCAACCAATGTTTTATAAAGATACACAAAAGAACCAGGGGTTGGTATTAGGAGAGTGGCCTCCTGGGAATGGGAGTAGGACCATCCTGAAAGTGTGCAGATATCTTAAATAACCAAAGTCTTATTGGTTCAACCTAATGGACAGACAATAAAAAGTTAGAAAATGTTAAGGAAGAACTTCATATCCTTGTCGCTGTGATTCCATCTGAAAGGACTTAATCAGAAGTAATACTTCTGGAATCTTGTCCCACCACTAACTCATTCTTCCTCATGAAAAAGAGACTGTTGAATCCAAGGAAAAGAACTGGGCATGTGATATTAGCCCTTTTAGGGGTTTCTTTTTAGATCTTTCTGGCAAGAATCTAATCTTACAATAGAAATCTAAAGCTACTCAGCATTTAGGCCATAAATTTCAAACAACTTGTCAATACAAGTAACGTTTGGGTTCCCACACATGTCTCAGTTTTCTATTTCTCCATAGACACTGATACATAAAAGGGGAAAAAATGAGTGTTATTTATCAGTCTCCTAAAACCCCATCACTAAATTTCATGGTCACTTACGTCTCTTCTTCAGCTTTCATTTGGAAGGCATCTTCTAACCAATCTAATAATTTGTGTGTAAACTCACTCACATCTTGCTGTGGAAAGAAAAAAAGTCTTTTTGATATTTGAGCCTACTAATAAAAATACCAAATACTGCAACATAAAACTTACAGCCAGTCACATCAAACATAGAATTACTTACTCCTCACAAAAATATCCTATGAAATGTTTCACATCATATGCAAGAAATATTTATAATGTAGCCAGAGAATAAAATCAGTATCTGAGAAAAATAAGCATTATATTGATAATCACAGTGACTGGGTTTCACTATGAGAAAATAAACATAAATTTATTATGTTATATATAATATATACAACATTATATATACACACAAATATATAAATTCTAACTTACAAATGTTATTTTTAAAAATAATTATCACCCCCAAAAGAGTTCTCAAACGAATCTTTACAAAATGAAGGACCCGCATTACCAAAGAGCTCTTCATTATATAAAATTATTGGCTTCTTAGAAGGAAGACATGTTTTCAGCAATTCATTTTCTTAATTCAACTTTTACACACAACTTTTTATGCCACATCCACTTTTTACTAAGATATGTTAACCTGCACAGGTTTAGTCTAATCAATCACTGACTCCCTGACTACCGAGTCCACCATCTCATGACCTTCAAACAAATTCTCCATTCAGAACTAGCACCTACATCACCTTTCGCCATCCCTTCTTTCAGTGTTAGTTCCCCTACCATGGAAAAATGGGAACAGGCAGTGGCAGTCGTATTCATCAACTACCATAATTCTTTCAATAATGTGAGGTGGAACACAGAAAATAGGTTCATCCAGAACCTAGGGAGGAAAAAAAAAACAATCCTACTAATAAGACTGGTTCATCAAAGACAGATGAATCAGTGCAAGCAATCTGCCTTTATTTACCAAAATAGCCCCAAGAATTGAACAAATTTACTATCATATATTTTTCCAGCTAGAAGTTTTCTAAAGAGCAGCTGGGTCAATCCATTCACCTTTAAAATGTTGAAATTTGGATCTAAGAAGCTTGAGGAAATTGTTCCAAAGCCATATAGTCAAAGACAACTAAACTCAGCACAAAAATCCATCCATACCAACTGTTGTAGTTTAAATAGTGGCCCACCAAAATATATGTCCACCTGGGACCTCAGGATGTAATCTTATTCAGAATATGGGTCTTTGAAGGTGTAATTAAGGTAAGGATCTCAACATGAGATTCTACAAAACGACTGGAAAATTAAAGCAACAATAACAAATTTAATGTAGTTCAGAGTTCTGAGTAATTAAGGAACCTACTTCACGCCAACAAAAATAGGCATACCAAAGACATGTATACTACACAGGCCATGGGTTTATCACATATTTGTGAAGATTTATAACTAACATTTGTGAACATTCCTAATTTTACCCACTGTTTTCACTTATTAATTTCTATCACAATATAAATTACAGCTTCATTTATCTTAACACTTTCCAAGATCACTGTTACTTTTTTCTTAACTTAGAAGTAAATCTTCCAAATAAACAATGTTTTAAATGGCTACAACTTATTTTTAATAAAGAGGAATAACAACATCTTCAATTGTCCTGTGTCTTTATAAAACTGCTTAAGGAATGATCAGATTAAATAAAATACAAATGTTAATAAGTAAGTAAGTAAGTAAAGAAAAGCTACCTGCTGGGAGTCATTTGATTTGAAAGCGTCCTTAAGAATTTCAACGGCTCTTGATGGATCAACATATTTCCTTTTAGTACCAACAAGAAGTGCAAATAGATACCTTAGCTCACGCATAAAAGGCAAATTCCGATGCTCCTATTGGGGGGGGAAAACACTTAGGTGAAGAATAACAAAATCTTTACTGGAAAACAGATAAGATATTCATTTTAATAAACCAAAAATTTAACGAATATTAATTAGGGAGGAGTCCAGCACTCCTACATCATTATTAAAGAAGAGTGTTGTGACCTAGGACACTTTTCAAAGGAGTCCAGGACGAAAACAGCAGAAGACCTAGGCTTAGCTCACAATTTCAGCACAAATGCTGCATTTTCATAGCTAATCATGTTATTACCCAGCCAAAAATATCCTCTCCTCATTCAAGTCTATTTATTATAATCCTTTCCATTCAGCAAGGCCCAGCTGCTGTGGACAGCAATAACAACAGCCAACATTCAATGAGTGCTTACTTGGTGCCAGGCACTGTTTAAGTACTTTTCCTCAATAAGCCCATTTAAACAAAGATCCCTCCTCCTCCATGAAGCTTTCCCAGACCCCTCCAAGTCAATGATTCCTTCACACTCCACATCTACTAAAATGAATGTCTTTCACTCAGCAATGAATCACCAACTGGCACTGTCGTGGGATGATCCTAATTATCAGACAACATTAGTCTAGATACTAATACTAAACGAATGTATCACCCTTCTAGTGTCCTGTGAAATCTCAACTTTTGTTTCTCAATAAGACTGTAAACTTCTCAAACACAAGAACTTCTATATTTCTTCCATAACTTTCTGCTACACAAACCAGGCATTCAATTCTTACGAACATCTCATTTCACCAAACCCTTAGAGAAACCAAAAATCCAATATTATCAATCATGAACAATTTATTTTAAAACAAGGAGACTTTTATAAAGAATGTAGTTCACATACCTCAGTGAAATAATTTATGGTAACAAATCAAACAAGCAGTTCTTACTATAGTTAGCTCTTGCAATAACAATTTTAACAGATAAAGTTTATATATCTATTTAAATATTAGAAAAAAATTTCCAAAAGTATATGGTTGGTGTTCTCAACATCATAAAACTGTAGGGGTGTTTGTATATGTGTACAGTTGCTGTCCAGAATAATATAATCAACATAGAAATAGTTGTTCCTAGAATGCATTAAAAAAAAAAAAAAGGAGTCCTGAAAAAAATAGGTGTAAAGGAAAACATTTGACTCCAAATACTTGTCACTTGATCCAAAAATGATATAACATTACAGCAATCACAAAGTGCAATGTCTGAATGAAATCACTAATTTATGAAAAACATGGATTTTATCTAAGTATAATAAATTCCATCATTGGGGCACCTGAGTGGCTCAGTCAGTTAAGTGTTCGACTCTTGGTTTTGGCTCAAGTCATGATATCTCAGGGTCCTGAGATCAAGTCCTGCAAAGGTATCCATGCTCAGTGGGCAGTTTGCTCGAGATTCTGTCTCTCCCTCTGCCCCTCACACCCCCCAATCCCCGCACTCACTCTCTCCCTAAAATAAATAAATCTTTAAAAAAAAAATTCCATCATCAATGATAAAGTTTAAAAGTTCTAAATGAAAGAAAACTAATCCATGATTTTTCTGTTGTACTTTCTACTCCCCCACAATTGCCTTACATAAATATTGGATTTTAAGAGTGTGAACTCAAAGAATTTTAATACTAAAAATAATTTTCAGAAATTATTTCAGAATTTTCTGAAAAAATTTCAGAAATATCCCTAATTTCCTGAGATCAATTTCTCTTTCTTTTAACACTCCTACATCAGTGCAGCTTTTTGAGACATTCCTTCCTAAATAACAAGGATGAAATAAATGACTTTTGAAAAATAACTGAATTTCTGCTCAGAAGCATATTGGAAAAGTAATGTAATTTATATATATATATATGAAACATTTTTGCTCTCAGCCAACTTCCATGGCTAGAAAATCTTTTTGAATTTCAAAATGAAATGTAAAATTGTAATTGATGTTAAATGCAGCTCCCGCATTCGGCTAAACTATGAAAATACAACCACATGCTTAGTCTTTTTTTTTTTTAAAGACTTATCAAGGTATAACTGATATATAATAAACTGTACATTATAAAGTATACAATTTTATGAGCTTCAGACATGTAGACAGCCGTAAAAGCATCACCACAGTCAAGATAATGTAACTATCCATCACTCCCACAAGTTTCTTCAACGCTTACTCCCCTCCCTGAACTTCCCAAAGCAACCATGGTCACTTTGTATCTTCTAGAAAGTTATATAAATCAAACCAAACCCTATGTACCAAATAGAAGTGATTATTTTGAGGTTCATCCACATGATTGTGTACGATTCATTCTGTCTTGTTGCTCAGTGGTATTCCACTGTATGGATGCCCACACTTATTTATCAAGTGACCTATTCCAGATGCTGTGGATATTACTTTAAGTGTCTTTGTGTGGACATATGTTTTCATTTCTCTAAAGTAAAAACCTGAAGAGGGCCTAGGTTGTATGTAGATGTCTTTAAGACACAACCAAACTATTTTTACAACAGTGTTATACTATTTTACATTCCCACCAACAGCATAATGGAAGTTTTAGATCCACATTCTACAATATTTGGATATGGACTGTATTTTTCGCCAGTTCTTCCAGTGAGTCCAATGTGGGACCTCTAGTTTTAATTTGCATATTCCTATGACTAATAATGTCTAGCACCTTTTCCTGTAGTTATTTAGTTTGCATACCTTCTTTGGTGAAGTATCTGTTCAAGTATTTTTTCCAATATAGTAATAGGTTATCTTATTGAGTTACACAATTTCTGTATATATTCTAGACACAATTCCTTTATCTGATATATGTTTTGCTAATATTTTCTCCCAGTTGTGGCTTAACTTTTCATTTTGGATAAATTTTTTCAAGATTACAAGTTTTTAATCTTGATGAAGTCCAATTATTTAACATTTTCTTCTATGATTTGTGCCCTTGTTTAGCCCCACTTAAATCTTTTCTTAAGCCAAAACACTAAAATTTTGTTTTCTTCAAAAATTTTTATAGTTTTAGCTTTCTGTTAGATCAATAATCCATTAATTTTTTCATATATTTGAAAAATAAATGAATATGTTCTATAAGGGTTGAAGATTATCTTTCTGTCTATGATACCATTAGTTTAAAAGATTCTCCTTCGCCTGTGCATTGTTTTGTCAATTTTAATTAACTCACCCTATATGTATAGGTCTATTTCTGGACTCTGTTCTGTTCCATTTATCTATAGAACTATCTTTTCACCAATAAGAGTGCCTGAGAGTTGATTCCTCCAACATTGTCTTTCTTTTTAAAGATGGCTATTCTATATTCTTTGATTTTCCACATATGTTTTATATCAATTTGTCAACTCCTATGAAAAAGCCTTCTGGGATTACTGTTGGGATTGCACTGAATCTATAGATTAAATTGGGGATAATTGATACCATAACAATATTGAATCCTCTGATCCTTGAACATATCTACTTCTTTACTCAGCAATATTTTGTAATTTTTCCATAAAATTTTACCCCAATAGTCCACACTTATGCTACTGTACATAAATATTTTTTAATTTAAATTTCCCATTGTGTGTTGTTAGTATTTAGAAATACAATCGATTTTTCCATGTTCACCTTCTTTCATGTAACCTTGCTGAATTCATTCCCTCTAAGCCACTGTTTAACAGCAGTGGTGAGGGATTATATCCTTGCATGTTCCTGATCTTTGGGGCAAAGCATTCAGTCTTTCACCATTAAGTATTATACTAGTTGTAGACTTTTCATAAACAATCTTTATCAGGATAAGAAAACTTCCTTCAATTTCTAGTTTCTGTGAGATTTTAGATACATTAGCTTTTGTCAAATTCTTGTTCTTTATCTACGTAGACGATCAAATGGTTTTTCTTCTTTACTCTGTTAGCGTGGTGAATGACACTGATTTTTAAACACTAAACCAATTTTGCAGTTCTAAATAAACCCCAGCTGTCAATGAAGTAGCACCCTTTACTGATATTTCAGGATTCAATTTGCCAAAAATCTGGCAATCATTCATGAGGAATACTGGTCTTTAGTCTTCTTTTCTTGAAACATCTTTTTCTATTTTGGTTTCAGGGTAATGCTGGGCTCATAGAAAGAATTGGGAAGTTTCATATTTTCTTCAACTTTCTTGAAAAACATGTAGAGAATTGGTATTATTTCTTCCTTAGATGTCTGGTATAATTCACCAGCAAACTACTTCACTGTCGAATTTTTTGCTGAGTAGGTTCTTAACTAAACATTCAATTTTTTTAATGTGATATAAGGATGTTGACTGTTTATAATATTCCACTATTCTCTTTTATTGTCTAGAGAATATGTAGTGATGTCCCTTTCATTCTTTATATTGCTAATTTGTTTCTTCCCTTTTTTTTTCTTGCTCAGTCTACCTAGAAATTCATTAATTTTACTGACCTTTAGAAGCAGCTTTTGATTCCATTAATTTTCTCTACTGTCTTTCTCATTTCTATTTCAATGACTTAGCTCTTCATTATTTTCTTTCTTCTACTTTCAAATATTAATGTGCTTTTTTTTCTAATTTCTTGATGTGCCAAATGATGTCATAAATTTGAAACCATTCTTATTTTCTAATGTGCTTAGTTCATGCAGTTTCCACTAACCACTGCCTTAGCTGCCTCCCTCTAATTCTGCTATGTCATATTTTAATTTTTGCTGTTTCAAATATTCTAAAATTCCCACCTTCTGATTTGCTCTTTGTCCTCTGGGTTATTTAAAGGTGTATTACATAATTTCCCTACTCTCAGGGGGATTTTCTAAATATCTCTGTTGTCAAATTCCATCTTAATTCCACTGTGGTCAGAAAACATACTTTGTATGCTCTGAATCCTTTAAGATTTACTGAAACTTATAAATCCAATCTTGTACTTTATTCATAGCTAAAGACAAATTCCAGAATGCCTCTGTTATTCATAAAATTCAAAACTCCTTCAGGTATTCGCTCATTAGTATTCAACTAAACACATTCCCTGCTCATATGCTTCTCATCTCTGAGTAGTGGAAAGTGTGGAAATCTTGTTTATTTGGAAATATTTAATTAATTAATTTAATTCAAGACTTTAATTAACATAACCTTATGAATAATAAGGTTTTAGCTATTTATATGGAGATTACCTCTATTATGAACTTATGCATCTTTGTTTTCTCAAAATTTAACATGTTTTGTCATCAGTTTGTGACTTTTTAAGCCAAAAGACACTATGTGTGGGAGTGGGAAGGGATGAGGTGTTTACAATGAGAATCCATCTTTAAATTTCTAGTAACCTCACAATTCTCCTAGACATTAAAATTACAAACAGTACAATAGGTATTTATGTATAAAATTAGTTTCAACTTCTATAAGTAATAACCAAGTCTACCTAAAATACAAACTGATTTCAAAAACTTGACCTCTTTCTCTCACTCAATAAGTATGTAATATTTATGACTGATTTACCTGCTGATAAAAAAATCCTAAAAAAAAAAAAAAATCCTGATTAGCAATGCATGCAAATGAAATCTCTGTGATCTGACCAAAGTGATCCCCAAGGGTACCCGGTATCGTAGCACATTATTTTTCAAACTCAGTGTAGCAGTAAACATTACATAAATTGGATATAAATTCATTATGAAATAATAAGTGGCAAGAAGTCACACTGACATCTTTTTAAAAACCTGTGTCTTTTATCACCTCAGCTGAATGTAGCACCAATCAGTGGCTGATAACTATCTCTAAGTCACACGTTTGCTTCAGAAATGTCAAGTTATAGTATGTATTGATATCACCATCCCAGATTAAAGAATAACCTCATTTGTGGAACCATCTTTTATAAAATTGCACAGAATTCTTCTAAATAAGTGTCCTTTTCAGAATGGAAGTAGAGATCCTTTTAATTACTTAACCTGAAGGGACCCCTGGACATGCTGCCCCTTCCATTGCAAGAAAACAAATTTCTCTAGAATGGTGCTAAAGATTGGATTTACATATTTCCCTAAGTACTCAGCTGAACAATCTTAAAATTATAGTACATACAGTACATGGTACATAAGGATGCACCATTTTCTGGTACTGGTTTTTAAATAGGATTATAAAACTGACTTAGTCTTACTCAACAGTTTGAAGAATAAAATTAACTCTGTAAAGCACTAAAATCCAGAAACAAAAAAAGAAAAGGTCAAGATACATATGAATACCTAATTGGAAGCAATATTCCCAAATAATGTCATGTAAATTATAAATCTACTTCAACTGAAATCTCAGAAGAGAGAACAGTGAATATTAACAAGTTGCAATAAAGAAAAGCAATATTCCAAAAAGTTTCACTGCAAAATGGTAATGAGTGAAGGGGTTTTGCTTAATTTCTCTGGAAGTCTGTGGGGTTGTCAAGTGATCTTGACTCCCTTTTGAAAAGGGCTTGTTTACCAGTCTGATACTTTACAGCTCAAAGATTATAGCCTGAAAAAGCAAGCTATAAATTGTTATATTCCCACTAGCTTACATTATAAATGTTTCATGTTTGCAAACAAGTGGTTTTCAAATTACACATTAAAAGAGAAACATGATTTAATTTATGATTTAATTATGTATCATTAATACAGTAAGTCACACAAAGTTCAACACTTTACTGAAACCTAAAACTTTAATTTCTTTGTGCAACCAGTCACCTTTAGGGCTACAATTTCTTTATGACAAGATCCCTAAAGCCCTAAACATTCACATACATCATCTCCATAATTAACTTTTTCCATTAAGTATAAATTTCTGCATCTGAAAAGCTAATATGAATACAGTAACGAACATCATCTGAGCTGCTTACTATGCACTAGGCACTTCTAAGCCCTTTGTACATTTTATCTCCTTTCATTCTCACAACTCTATAAAATAATCACTATTATTATTTACACCTTTCATATAAGGAAACTAAATAGACAGGTCAAGCCCTAGGTCCACAGCCAGAAAACCCAGGCAATCTAGCCCTGATTATCTGTGCACTCTGTCACATTATATTGCCTAACAGTATTAATTTACAAAATAGAAGTTATAGATTTGCACTGCAAAGACAGCCAATGCAAAGCTAATCCTTTAAAAGGCTCATCTACACAAACAGTTGAAAAAATTTTTTCTTCCCACACTATTTTCCAGGAGGCAACTGAAGAAAGACCTTGAATTATAAATTGAAAGCTATAAAGTTTACTGAAATTTGGCAGTCCAGAAAAAAGGAAAAAAGCAATTACTAAAGTGACACAAAAAATTGGCATATTACTGACACGTGTGAAGAAAAATTCATATTTATAATATACTGATGAAGAATAGAAAGTTACTGTAGTAACTGAGATTAATGGATTGATATTCAAAATTAACAGTTGTAGATTTGATGAGACAAATTGCCCTAAAACCAAGCACAGATAAAAGAACAGGATGACCTATACAAAGTATGTATGTGTATATATATATATGTATATATATACTCTGCTTAAAAATCTTTCATAATTTTACCTTTTGGTTTCGGGGTAAATCTTGAGCATTTGACGGAGGCTTGTAATTCAGAACTAATCTTCTAAACTCCAAAAGATTGAATAATGACTGAAAAAGAACAAAAATTTAAGATAACCTAAGGGAAAATTCTATTAACAGAACTATAAAAATATGACTGGCCTCAGAGATTTATTTTTGATTATACTACTTATTCACAGGATTGTTGCCACTAGCACAAGACCTATCTTCTCCTGGAGAAAACGTCAAATTTCTTATATACTGACACACTATTCTTGATCATTAACAATATTTATTATACAGGAAAGCAGAAAATTATATGTGGACAATTCAAAAAACCTACTATATATCATATTATTAAAGGCTGTCTTTCTTTAGGTGCTTAATAAGCAGTTTCCTCAAAATAAAAGGTACACAAATGCAGTCTAGAACTTTTTAGACATGTTCACTGAGTTATCTTGAGGTATCAATTCTACAAAAATATAGTACAAATAAATTTATGGGCCAGTTGCTAGGCGACAGAGACATAAAGAAATTATGTATTATCTCTATGCTCAAGGAGACACAGCCTAGAAAGGATACAGATATTATAACAACAGAAATTTGACTCCAACATACAATAATATTGATCTCACAGGGTATGACAGCACATGAAAGACGCCCATGGAAAGGCTTCCTAGAACTGTTTTTTAAACTATAGCTTGTAACACATTATCATCATGATGAATATTTGTTTAAAAAAAATGAAATAAAATAAAATTGAAAATTTAAAAATACGTCATAATGGTAAATGCACCACAGAATATTGTTTGCAAAATTTTCTTTGTACATATTTTACACATACATATGTGTCAAGTGCTTTACAATGTAAAAAGTATTCCCTTTTGAGAGTCACAACTTAACCTTGAAAATAACCATACAGGAGGCAATCATGTACGAGGTCTTAGCAAAGCTGTATGAGCCAACATGACAGAAGATAAAAGGTAGCAACACAAATCAATGATAAAACAAAGTTTTGTTTAGGAGCTGGGTGTTGGGAAAACTGGCCCACTATGTATAAAGAAATACAATCAGATATAGACATATATAAAATGGATGTGGTTTAAAGACCTAAATATGAAAGGAAAAATCAAAGCTGGTAACAGAAACTGAAGGAAAATATTTTGGTTATCTTGTAATCTGGAAGCATTTCTTAATTAAACAATATGAACACATGAGATAATTCATTTATTCAGTCATTTAATAAATATTTATGGAGCACTGACTACATGCAGACACAAGGGAGACAGGCAGCAGAAAATAAAACATACTGAGTCTCTGACAAAATAAGAATAGCATGGAAAATGAGGAGTATACAATTAAAAAGAAAAAGGAGTCGAAAAGCATGTGCTTTCAAACATAGCTGTGTATCAGAGTAATTGTGGAACTTCAAAAAATACCTGTGAAGCCTCTCAACAAAGATATAAAGTACCACAGAAAACTCTGAAGTACATCAAAGACTCAACGGCAAATTTCAAGAAGGACAAGATTAGCAATTCAGATCTTCTTGATTTACTATGGAGTTCCATCTAGATAAACCCACCTTAAGTTTAAAATATCATTTAGTTGAAAATGCATTTTATACACCTAACCTACCAAACATCATAGCTTAGCCTAGCCTACCTCAAAAGTGCTCTGAACACTTTCATTAGCATACAGGTGGGCAAAATCTAATACAAAGCCTATTTTGTAACAGAAGTGTTGAATATCTCATGTAATTTATTAACTACTGTACTGAAAGTGAAAAACAGAATGGTTGTATGGGTACAAAATGGTTGTAAGTCTATCAGTTGTTTACCCTCATGACCACGTGGCTGGGCAGGAGATACTGTGATCACAGTATCATCACAACAGAGTATTGTACCACATATTGCTAGCCCAGGTAATGATCAAAATTCAAGGCAAAGTTTCTACTGAATACATATTCCTTTTGTACCATCATAAGCCAAAAATTCCTAAGTTGAACCACAACAAGTTGGGGGCCATCTATACACTCAAATGTTGCCAAATCCAATAAAGGGCAAAAAAATAATCTTTGGATTTGGCAATTGGGAAGAATGGTAGAAGAAGAAGAGCAAGAAATGAGTACTGAAGAAACAGACTATAAAGGGAACAAAGTATGGACTGTTTTTAGGAGAAATTCAAATAGGAGAGAGAATAATGACAAAATAGGATAATCCCAACCCCACTTCTTAGCTCTAAATTCCCATTGGGGAACATTTTCTTTCTTCCTGAATACTTTTTCACTATTATTACATTTGTTATGGTGATCTATGATCAGTGATCTTTGATGTTACTAATGTAGTTATTTTCAGGCTCTACAAATCATGCCCCAAAAGACTGCAAACATTATTAATTGATAATGTTGTAGGTGTTCTGATTGCCCCATCATGTGTCCATTCCTCTCTCTCTCTCTCTCTCTCTCTCTCTCACTCTCCTCAGGACTTGCTATTTCTTGGGACACAACAATACTGAAATTAGGNTCATGTGTCCATTCCTCTCTCTCTCTCTCTCTCTCACTCTCCTCAGGACTTGCTATTTCTTGGGACACAACAATACTGAAATTAGGCCAATTAATAACCCTACAAGGGCTCCTAAGTGTTCAAGTGAAAGGAAGATTCAATTGATGTGGCAAACTTCACTGCCATCTTATTTTAAGAAATTGCCACAGCCACCCTAACCTTCAGCAGCCACCACCCTAGTCAGTTAGTAGCCATCAATACTGAAACAAGACCCTCCACCACCAAAAAGATTATGACTCATTGAAAACTCAGATAATAATTAGCATTTTTAGCAGTAAATTTTTTAAATTATGTACAGTTTTTTTTAAATGTAATGCTACTATATACCAAATAGCATAAACATAACTTTTATATGCACTGAGAAACCAAAAAATTTATTTGCCTTACTTTGTTAAGATATTCACTTTACTGTAATGGTATAGAACGAAGCCCATTATATCTCCAAGGTATGCCTGTACATCTTTTCCACCTGGCTACTCTTAGGATTTTCTCTTTGTCTACAGTTTTTTCCATTTTATTTTGATGTGCCTTGGAACAGTATTCTTTATATTTATGCTACTCGAGTCCTACTGCTTCCAGAATCTGTGGCTTGATTTCATTTATCAAATTTGGAATATTCTTTGTCATCTCTTCAATTTTTTTTTTTTTTTTTTTTTTTCNTTGCCCTGCTCCCTTTTTACTCTCCCTCTGGAACCATAAATACACTACGTTAGAACTATTCACCATGCCCAAAATATCTCTTATTTGCTCTTATCTGTATTTCATGGCTTTAGTCTCAAAATGTCCTTCAGACCAATTGTCCAGTTGACTAATTCTCTCTTCAACTATGTCAAATATACTGCTGAAGTCATCCATTAATTTCTTAACTTTTTCAGTTCTAAAATTTCTATTTTGTTTTTTTTAATAGTTTACTTTTCTATTGAAATTCTCAATCTTACTTTTAATTCCTTGATCATATTAATAGTTATTATAACAATCCAATTTTCAGGATTCACATTGCTGGTTATTTTATCTTAGTTTTTAGACACACTTTATTTCTCGGTAGGATTGATTAGGACTGATTTGAGTGCTAAACATTTATTTTTTATGTGAAAAGTGGAGAAAATTCTAAGTTCTAGATAATATTACCTTCTAACAGAATTTACATTTCCTTCTGGCAGGCAGCAAAACTGGGGCCATTTGCAATCCCAGATCAACTTAATCCAAACAATTCTGAGATGATGCTGGGATTAAAAAATTATGAAGCCTGGCCTATTTTCAGTTCTCATTAATCCAAGGTTCTAGCCCTCTAGAATTTAATGGAAGTGTTTATTAACACTCCAAGTCTGTATGAAACTTTGCTTACCTTCCCAGCCACTCAGCAGCCACTTCTGGAATTGCTCAAGGATAAAATCAACCCAACAATGAAGCTTAGCCTAAAAATCCTGTTCTCTCAGAGCTTAGCCTCAAAATCCCACACTGCTTTAGTGTTATGTGACATAGTCTTCAAAAGTTGATTTATTGTTGTTGTTTTGGTTTGGCTGGGTTAGTTTCCAGCAAAATATGACCAGGTAGACAGTCTAAAACAACCTAATAAGCTATTACCCAAAGTAGAACTTGTGACCATTATGATAAATCATGGAAATTAATGTTTTTAAGTCATTAACACTCTATATCCTCAATCACATAATAGTATTGGTCAACATATTTTTTTCAAGAAAGATGGAAAAGGGTAATTGTCACTACTGCCTAAATTGTGTTTGTGATTGATACACCCTGAAAACAAGTATCCTTTCATTCAGTCCAAAGCTAAAAGGTATATTTTGAAGAGCGCTTGGTAAAATGGAATTTGGCTAAACTCTTGCTAATAACAGAAAGCTACGAGAGATGAGATTTCAAAAACTTGTGGAAAACAAAGAGTGATGATAAGAGAGCAAAGGGATATAAACTTCGTATAAATTAAGATACTGAGGAGAAGCAAGATCAATTCTCCCTGGTGGACTAAAAAAAAAAAACAAAAGGAATAGTATCACTAAAGTTCAAGGTAAGGAAGGGACTGAAAACAGATGGCATGATTAAAAGATAAAAGTCTGTATACAGAGCAGTTAAATCCCCATGTCCTTCCCAGATACAGAAAGGTAGACAAATATCACCACCTCCTGCGGGATATACGATATTTAGTCTTCGGATATAATTGAACTGAACTAACTCGGGCTCAGAAAAATCAGTCATAGTGTGTGTGAGAGGGAATAAGATTCAGGGCTACAAATAGGAGGATTAAGTAAAAATCCTGACAAGCGATCCCCAGTCAACCTTCCCACAATCTCCTTTCTCTTAGGCCTGCTTTGGAAAGCCAGCAATCATGCTTCAAACACAAAGAATAGGAATCCAGCTTGGACTTGAGACAGAGAAAAACCTTCCGTAGTAAAGGGAGCCAAATTTAAAAAGAAAGAAAGAAATAGAGTTAATATGTTTACACATAGAGAACATATTATTAAGACCATAACAGAGACGTTAGAGTACTTAGAAAATTTTAAGAGTAAGTATATAGAAAATAGAAAGAAAAAAAGGTGTTTTCCTGACAACACCAGGAAAACAAAGGATTCCAAAGGGGTACTCTCAGTAAATCACTGTAATGCTTACAAAGTCATAGAAAAGGTAAACACTGACTACTATTTTAAACTTGTTATATAACTATGTTGGAAATGAAGGAAAAGGCAAGTCTAGGTATGTGAAATGAGACAGCTAAATCCCCATTTATCTCATCAGGAAGGCATGCCATTTAGAAAAATGAAGATAAAAGGAAAAACAGATAGAACTGGTTGTAGTTGCTATTAAGAAGCAGGACTGTGAAGTAGAGAGGTTTGGGACAAATTACTCTGTTTTTCATTATAAGCCTTGTATTGCTATGGAATTACTTATTTTCTCTTTGAACTGGGTACTTAAATACTTTAATGAAAACTAAGGATAAGAGCAAATAATGTGAATGATGTTAAATGATATCTTCATATTTTTTTGAAAACGCAGCATTTTCTCAATTTCATTCATCATTAGAATGATAAAAGCATCTTAAGTCATCAATTCCACCATAAATAATATATCCTCCTTTTTTCAATGTGTCAAACACTGTATTATATACTCATATAAAACAATAACCTAGAAGATGTGTTCTCCGCCTTCAGAATGCTCATATTTTAGTCAACCCGGAGTTAAATGATTTATGAGTAAGGTGACCATATCCTTTATCTTCCAACTCACAACCCTTTTGAGTGTGAGAGCTTTAGGACTTAGTAACAGGCACCAGTACATCTACGATAGAAGTAAACTGGAGCTGTACAAAGCAAACTGAGAAGGATGAACACCTTACTTCTGAGCATCTCAGAGGCATCCAAATGGGAAAGGTACCAAGGGTCATCATAAGAATCCATGAATTATATCCCAAACTAGCAAGAGAGGAGTATACTTCTAAGTAGCTACCTCATTTACTAATACCCTGGTGGAGAAAAAGCAGCCCCCATTAGTCCTTTCTAGATGTTAAGTACTGAAATAAAAATACTCCTGACTAGATAAGGGGTTAATGCCCAACCTAGGACAGTCAGGCGAATATTGCTAGCATCCAAAAGATGATTTAAGCCATCCTCTGTTCCATCGTCTCCTTGCTTATAGTCCCTTTCTGATACTGTCCCTTTTCTCCCAAAATATTGGTCCCAGTACCTAAAAAAAAACAAGTATAAAGCTGTACCCTCTGTAGCCTATCCCTGCTACCTATTTTGCAGTTAGAGTTTTATTATCCAAGTAAATTTCTATAATTGGCAGATAGACTTAAAAGGAAAAGAAGTCCCAATTGTATCACACTAGTCCTGCCAACTAAGTAAATTCCACCCCTGAGAAAATTTTGTAATTGAAACTTTACAGTACATTTACATCATAGCTTGAACAAGTTCCAATTCGCTTGGGAAAATACAAGAAGAAACTTCCAACACTAACAGAAATTTCCTGCCCAACTTTTCTGTCATAGGTGAAAAATTCCATTTATGATGATAAAGTTTTATATCTCAGATGGTATCTGTGAAATTAAACAATAACGTCAAAAAATGAAAAAAAGAAAAGATTTTAATTACTAGAGATGAAAATGAAAAGCTACTTAAATTGAATACAGTAAAATTACACTAAGAAAAAAAAAACCTGAAGTGATCTTTTGACAAATTTTTCTTCCCACCTACAATTTTCCAAAACCTGAAGTTTAATGTATTTCCACACACCCAAAGCCAATGATCTAATACTTCACTATAACCCAAGCTTTTCAAGGCTAGAGGTCACTTCTCCAGGTATCCAGATTTCTCCAAAAAAAATTAAAAAATATATTAAAAACAATAATCCCAAGAACCCTATCCTCGCCTATGTTAGGATGCTACCAGTTGAACAGCCACTAATTTAAGGTAAAATTTAGAAATCAGTAAAATTACTTCAAATTTTAAATAGAAAAAGCAATTTTTTCCAGTCTATTCTCCTCCCCACCAAAAAAACACCAAAAATTTGAAAAGTAAAACAAAAGCTAAGATCAGCAAACACCCCTTCGAGTAGAAATAGATGTACAGCTGTTTCAAAGTTGAACTAAGATACTGAAAGAAGTTTATCCTATGAAAATATAAAGTGGTTATCCCCATTTGTTAGTATGAATTTAGTTATAATTTCAAACAGGCCTTTCTTACAATATGGTGTAGAGAAATAAAAAGCACCTATTCTAACTAACAAATACTGATTATTTGTAAGTACCTTCTTCTAACAGTTTTCTGAAAGAGGCTTCTAATCAATAAGCCTCACTAATTGGCCATTATAGCATAGAGCTGGCATCTACTTGTCCAAATACAGGAAGCAAAGTGTATTCATGAAGATTCACATCACAGCCTTAAAACTGTGCTTCATGCTTTTAAATATTGTCTAAATTATGAAATTCAAATTGGACAATAAATGTAAAAACTCTTACAGTTCAAGTAAAGCAAGACAAAGAGACTAATAAAATTTTAGATATTATGAATATCTAAATATTCATTAATAATTAATCAAGGATAGGAACAAAAGTATTATTATAGATTTATATTAATTCAGGTATTCCTTAACATTTTAATAGCCTGAAAAATAAATAGCGTAGCATACTACTAACTAGTATATACCACAGAATATTAAAGAGTGAGACATAAACCTAGAAAACCGAAGGATATCAAATTGAACGGTATTATGTGCCAAGCAAACAAGTGGGGGGAAAGTTGGAAATCATAACACTGAAGTAGAAAAAAATTTAAAACTACAGATTAATCACCTAGAGAACACAATTAACAATCTAATGAACTAAATAACCAGCTAGCTGCTTTAATATCACAAAGAAGTTCATGCCATCATACATACAGGCTTGGAAAGCTACAGAATGAAGAGATATTTTGAATATAAAAAGAAATGGCATACAAAACGATTTAAATAGTACTCATCAGGAATACTAAGTAATAAGCTATGATTCAACTGTGTTAGGAAAATTAAACAAAATATTTTCCTAAAGGGTAATAAAAATTAAAAGGATGTTATTATTCAGATTGTTTTAAGGAGATCATTTAATTCAATGTTTTGTAATCTGATGGATAACATTATCAGTGTCTAACTGAAAATGGTAAAGAATTATGACAATAGTCATATCTCGTAAAAGAAAAACTAAAAACACAAGAAAGAAAACTAGTCCACATTAAGAAGATGCATAACTATGCATACAAAAATTTCATTTTAGAATAAGGATTTCAAGAAACATTTCATAAGGGCCTTCCAAGTTAAAAAAAAAAAGTGTTACTTTTAATTATCAGTATATATTCTTTACATCATTCTCACATATGCATTGAGAATTATGTCAATCTAAACCCTCCTCAAACAAAACGCCTCCTTATATTAAGAGTATTTAAATAACTATAATTCTATGAATAACATTTTCCATTTTATACAATAAACCTGATTTAATTAGCAATAATAACAACAACAATGAGAAGAGATCTGGTTTTATATCTTGGTTATCTCCTTCTCAAAGTTTGAGGAGAATTACATACAAAAACATTTTCACTCTTTCCACTCTGACAACAATTAGCACGGAAGGAGAACAGCTTAATTCCAAATAAGTGAAAGGCATAGGCAGTGCTCTACTGTTAAAATTCCATACTGGGGGTAAGGACAAGGGAGAGGTGAAGAGTCCTACAATCCACAAATTAGCTCATTAGACAAAAGGGCATATTAAAACCTTGCCTGCACTTATATTTAAAGTACACAATTTAAAAGAAACACAACCATAACCCACTTTCCGTTGCTATCATGCCCACCAAGTAAGATCTTCGTAAAGATCCTTACCTGAATAACAGCACTAAACCAGCAAGTATTGCCAACATTCTTCAGTCCAACAGGAGCTTTGTCCTGCCTTTTTCTATCGTAAGGGTTTCGAGAATCCCTCCAAACTTCTGTAGGTGTTCTCTTTAAACATGCTTTATTTTCTGCTATGCTGGCTTCAAGAACTCTTAAGCAATGGGGAGAAAATGATGAAAAAAAGAAAAATACGGTATTAATTTCATGCCATACCCTAGGAAATAACACACCAACCACAAACAGGATTCTAATTACATAAGCTCTGGATAATATATTTGGGGAAGTACTACTAAACACTAACTTGACTCAAGTAGAAGTTAGTTTTCTTTAAGAATATAGCAGTGGCAAACAGATGAAGAGACATGTAGCCTTTTTTCCTAAGAAAAAAGGAAATCTCAAATGCAAAAAGACAGTGTTATAAAAACAGAAAATATGTTAAATTATGTTTCAACAAATTTAAGGTTTAATACCAGGAATATAGCACCTTAGGTAAGTTTTCTAAGAAATCACTGTAGGAAATATTTACAAAATAACATAATGACTAGTTTTTTATAACAATTGCTTTGAATCATCAGGGAAACATTAAAAACTGAACAAACTGCACTTTTACTCCTCTGACCATTAATTTCCTTTGCTATAAAAAAAAAAAAGCTATGGTAAATTCTAGGGTTCCTTTCAGTACTAGAGATCTAACTAAAGAGAATATTTATGTGTTTACTTCTTCACCCAAAAGTTGACCTACATACATATCAGAATAATAAAAGGTTCACCTCTTCAAAATAAGCTTACCTACAGAATATCTTAAATACATCACAACATGGCATGAATAATGCGACTTTGCTTCAAGTAGCATTTACGTGCTGTTCTTACTCTTAAACATGTTGCAACATGCTGGAAAATCCTGATTCCCACATTTGAACTAACAAAGGATTTTGCCTGCTCAAGGCATATGTTATTAGCTACTCTAAATAAGCATAAGTAATATTCGGGTGTCTTAATCAATTTTGTGTTAATTTTAAAAATCTCAGCAAGAATGAGTTTTTCCAACATACTGGCTTAAGAAAATCTCATTCATGCTACATCATCCTTATTTTAAAGATTTTGGCCTATCAGATTAATGTCAAACTAATATAGCTATATTCCTTAATTATGGGGAAAAAGTAAATTATACTTTTATCTCTAACGGCATTATTTTCAACATGATGTTAGATACCACACAATAGGATTCAAACTTATCATTATTTAAAATAACGTATGTGAATACAGGATAGAGCCTTTCTTTGGGAATCAATGAAACCACATCCCAAAAAATAGCAGGTAAGAACAACGTGGTATGTTATAATGCAAAGATCAAAGTACATTCACACATTTAAAAATGAACAGTTTACATCTCTGTAAACTATTAAAAGTGGCCCAACATTAGCAGCAGTTCTATGCCCCAAAATCAGCTCTCACATGCAACCACAGCCCCTAGGAGGCTTTTTCTTATAAACCATTTACCACTAAAAGGTACCACAACTCCGTGGGAGATACTTAGTTAGGCGAATTAGAGCAGAAGAAAATCCGAATTTATCTAGAACATCCCACTGTTACCAAGTTTTCAAGAACGTTAAGAGGAAGATAAAAAGTCAAAAAGCCAACCTGAAAGACTTCCTACTGTTCAAGTTGTACAGTTCAGCATCATATCATAAGAATAAACTGGAAAAAACTGATTTTGTACAAGGCAACTAGTTTATGCGCAAAAGAGAAAAGTTAATACATAGTATACGAAAGGCAAATATAACACAAAAGACTGCTGTATATAAGAAGGTATATTTAATTTTTTATTGACTTTTATAATGAGTATTTTCACTTAACAATTTTGTTCTTTTTGTAATGTATACGTACATTTAGAAGTATAAATAAGGGAAAACTATTTCCACCTTGGTAATTAGAGATGAATGAACTAAAACAAGCCATGCATTCTGGGAAAAGTAGCAACAATACCACAAACAGGACAGAAAAATTAGCACCAATGGTCATATATAAAAGATATCTTCAATTCGGTCATATGGTAGAGCTCATCATTCATTATAATATGGGCTTTCAAAAATTGGTTTATTGTAATATTCCTTAACCATACCATATGGCAGAACTACCATACTGAAAGATGTGGATTGAAGAATGCCATGACTTTGTGGTCTTCTTGATTTAGAGCTTAAAACAAAGTTTTGTATCACCAGGGACTTACAACACACAAGAGTTTCCTGCCACCTCTTCCTGGCTCCTAAAAATCTGTAAATACATTCATCACATTGAGTCAAAATTACTACTCAGCATCTGGAGGGTAGAAACACAGAGCTGTTTCACATTCCTAAAGCATACATGATAAATACTAGGGCCTAAACAAAGTTTGAAATGAATGATTAAGATATTAAATGTTGCTACCTCTTTGCTATTTTTTTTTTACCAAAAGCCCAACCTCTATCCCAAATATTACTCTATTCCCAAACCCCCAATCCCTTTCTGTAGTCCAGTATTGCCAAAATGAATATAAACTTTCTATAAGGCCAAGTAATACATAAGGGTTCCTTCCCAAGCCTCACCAAAATGAAGCCACTGATACTGCCCAGGCTTTGAAGTATAAAGTATGCAATAGCTACAAATCCAGGTATTAAGTCTGTCAGTAGAGAAAACAACAACAAAACTAACACTGCAAATCTCAGAGAGCTCAGAAATAGCTTATAACAAAATATGGCATGCCAAGAGAGGCAACCCCAAAAGCCACAAATCAAAAACCAATTCCCACTACCCATCACCTGCTTTCTTATCTTCCCAACACTAGTCATGACCATGCAGCAACATAAAAGGATGACAAAATGTTTTGCTCTTTTCCTTCCACACTCTACACAGAATATTTAAAGCACTTACTTATGATAAATGTTCACCTTCCCATTAAATTTTTATTGTACTGATTTTGTTTTTTGGGTTTTTATGCTAGTTGTATTATGTTTGTGTTGTTATTTAAATATAAATTATTTAAATTGCTTTATAGCAGTAATGTTGAAAACATCCCACTTTAGATCATCTAAGTACATTTAGGGAAACATCATACTAACTGAAAAACATATATATCATTTAAGCTGTAGAGCCCAACAAAAAAGAAAATAAGAAAGAAGGAAGGGAAGAGAGACAAACAGGCAGGGAAGGAGGGAAGGAGGGAGGGAGGGATGGAAGGAAGTAAGGAAGGAATGAATCATTTTGTTGATTTCCTTTTTTCAAAAAAATATTATTAGAATCACACTACATGCAAGAGTTAGTTTAAAGAGAACTGACCATTTTTACAATGTTCAGTTCTCCAGGATACCTGGGTGGCTCAGTCAGTTAAGAGTCTGACTCTTGATTTGGGCTCAGGTCAAGATCTCAGGGTCGTGAGATTGAGCCCCACGTGGGGTTCCACACTGGGTACGGAGCCTGCTTAAGATTCCCTCCTTCCCCCTCTCTCTCTGCCCTTCCCCTCTCAAAAAATTACAGTGTTCAGTGCTCCAATTTGTGAAATACAATACATTTCCAATTATTTACATATTCATTAATGTGTCTCAACGATATCCTCTAATCTTCTTGGAAGTTTTTGCACATTCATTAAATGTATTCTTGGTCTTTCACAGTTTTATGTTATAAATGGTAGCTTTTTAAAATTTCTCCCTATCATTCTTTTTTATACATAGAAATATAGTTTTTGCATATTGATTATCAAACAGCTCAAAACATGCTTTTTTTGGAAAAAGTACTTTGTAGAGGGATAATCTGCATATGATAAGATATACAAGTCTTAAATGTACAGCTCAGTGAAACTTTTTACATATGTATACACCCATGTGATCACCACCCAGATCAAGATATAGAAAATTTCCATTATTCTAGAAAATTCTCTCATACCCTTTTTTCAGCCAACAGTGTCCTCTCCACCTGCCAGAAAATCAACGTTCTGACTTCTATCACCACAAATTCATTTTGCATGCCCTTAAACATCACATAAATGGAATCACACAGCAATTACTCTTTTGTGTCAAGTTTTAATTGTTTATAGTTTTTAGTTATTATAAATAAAGCTACTATGTACTCCTTTCTCCAGGGTCTATACCTAGGGGTGGAAACACTAAGTATTAGCATAGTGTAAGTTGAAATTCATTAGAAATTCCCAGTTTTCCAAAGTGGTAATTCCATTATACATTCCTACCAACAATGACCATTCCAGTTACTCCACATGCTCACCAACACTTGGTATTTCTTCATTTTAGCCATTGTGATGTTCTCTAATGGGATGGCTCAGCAAGTATGCACTACCCAGATGACTGCCACTGCTGCAATCTACCATCATACCCAGCAAGGCAACAACATATCCAGTCATATGCTGAGGACAAATTAAGAGACTCTGTGTTTCCGACAGAGACTACCACTTCCTGCCAAATAAGCCAACCATGATGAGGAAGGATACACTGTACGTGGTGTGACTCCTGCCCAATTCTGGAAGACTGACTATATAGAACCTTTGACCACCCAACTCTCCCCTTACTCACCCCAACCCTTCTTGGAACTATCAGTGGTGCCTCATTATTGACATTTTTTCAAGTTACAGCATTGCTATTCCAGTCTTACCAGTGAACTCTGGCCACAGTCTTGTAGCCCTTGAAACAGATTAGTTTCATATTTTCAATTTTTCCAGACCACTTGTAATCTGACAGTGCAATACTTTTCTATCATAAGAGCCACTCAAAAAATGGAATAATAAGCATTCTATGGATCTTCGATAATTCATAGGCATGTGGTAGTGTTGAGCCCTAGAATTATTTTCACAAATCAACTTAAAAAGGTTTGTAATTGCCTCCCTCACCTACTCTTGTTCAACACACCTTCTTAAGGCAGTTTCCTCTCATAACAGCTTTCTTTTTTTTTTTTAATTTTTTTTAAGATTTTATTTATTTATTTGACAGAGAGAGAGAAAGAGAGCACAAGCAGGGGGAGCGGCAGGCAGAGGGAGAGGGAGAAGCAGGCTTCCCACCGAGCAGGGATCCCCAGGACCTTGGGATCATGACCCGAGCTGAAGGCAGACACTTAACTGACTGAGCCACCCAGGTGCCCCTCATAACAGCTTTCTAAATAATGATCAGGATGGAAAGGGTGGGAGCTATGAAACCTATTTTAAAAATCAGAATCCCACCCTAACCATTCCTGGACATGATGCTATTTTCTTTGCCCTAATGACAACTCCAGGCCATTCTGATGGGGAAAGCCCCCAGGTGGCTCCCAAATTTAACTCCAGTTCAGACACCTGGATTTCCTTGTTGGACTGGTCTGGAGTGTAAAGATAATGATTAGTTGGCTGAGCACACTGCTCACCTAGTTCCTCTACAGTGGTCCATGCAGGCCAAAATAGGAGGCACAATGAGTCCCTGCAAATTCTGTAAAAATGCTTTTCTCCCTTCTTGTACCTACCTTTCTGGATGAAAGGTCAGGTTCAAGTAGAAAATTACTTCAAAAAGAAGTAAAGGCCACCTGGGTGGCTTAGTCGGTTAAGCATCTGACTCTTGATTTTAGCTCACGTCCCAATCTCAGGGTCGTGAGATCGAGCCCCATGTTGGACTCTGCACTCAGTAGGGAGTCTGCTTGAGATTCTCTCTCGCTCTCCCTGAACCCTCTCCCTGCTCATGTGCTTTCTCTCTAAATAAATAAAATCTTTAAAAAAAAAAAAAAAAAGGTAAAATTACAACTACCGGAATGGAACGTACTGATTTTGGAGCAGTAGGGGCAGTGCAACCATCCCATATTCAGTCTTTCAGAACTGCTTTTGGAGGCTTAATTCCCAAGTTGAGACTAACTAGACCACTAAATCAACACAAATTTCAGCTGCAAAACCACGGTACAACCTTTCAGGGGCAAGTCCCATCACCTCTAACTGTCTTTGTAGTCAGAGCCAAAGCAACTATCTTTGTAGTGCTCTAGGGTCTCGAAGGGGGGATACTTAGACCTTACCCTTACTGTAAATACATCATCCTTTGACATAACCACTTAATAAGGGAAATGATCTCTTATTAAAGCTCCCCACCTTAGATAGGCAATGGCCTTTGACTTCTTTTTCCCACATTCAACAAGGATATCATTAACTGAAGTTCAAGTTTACATGCACAAGTAAATATCATGTCAAAAAATGACTTTCAGTGTTCTGAACTTAGTTCTTTGGGTTCCTGCTTTCACTTTGATTTAGTCTGATTTTAGTCTTTACTCTCTTAATTCTGCAATACTTTTAAGATCTTAAAATATTTCATATCCAACAAACAATACATTCTGGCTGCTTCCATTAGAAAGTTCCTTAGACCGCCACATTTTTTCTTGAAATAGTCGGAGTTGTATGTAACAACTTTAACTAGAATCTAGCCCAATCTTCTACCCAACTAATTCAAAATCATTTCATGAGGCAAGTGATTTTCACAACAAACACATCACAGACACAAATCAATTACAATGTAGTTTATTAGCAAATTTCAACTATCCATATTCCACTTGTTCCCTACCTAAGCATTAGTAACCAAGAGATAATTATAATTAATACATTCAATCCTGACATTAAGGAATAATTATATTAAGAAGCACACTTTAAAAATGTTCAATTTCTTAAGAATTTCACCATGAAATTTATGAGTACTTTGAACAGAGGATTGTAAGATAAAAAATACAGGCTGTAACTCATATAATTATAAGGTAGTGTTCCAAATGTATGAATTCATATTAAATTATGCCTGCTAAAATATAACCATCTTCATATGATTCTAGGAATTTGGCAAAATTTTGTTATGTGAACCTAAGTAATGAATAAATTTAACTATTCATATTAAGCATGATATATACACTTTTTCTTAAAAATACATCATTTTCCCGTTTGAATTTAGAATCCTAAGCCTATTAATAAAACCCATAGGAACAAATATCTCTTTGCCAAATGTTTAGCTGGAATTCTTACATTTCCTTTTTTCTGACACAATGATTTACATATGTGCTTATTAACTGCACATTTTATATTTGACATTTTTTTGTTAACTGTAAATTATAAAATCTACACATACCACAAAAAATTTACATTTTGCAACAGTAAATTAAATTAATATGACTTTTTACTTCTACAGAACATAATTTTACATAACATTTTATGGCATATTACATTATACCAAATCTTTGCAATGTTATGTACAATAAAAATATTTATGAAGTATTCACTATTTTAAGAGTAAATTAAAATTTAGAAGATCAAGAATAAAAAAGAACATTATCTTAAGAGATATTTGTTTCCATCTGGACAAAAATGAACATCTAAAACAATATAAACATATACATTAAACTTAATAACAGATTAGGAATAATTTTAATCCTTTAACTTTCAAGTTACTTTTACTTATTAATTAATTAGTACATGCAGTTTTAATTTGAAAACACATGATACAAAACTACTGACACTATTTGGTATATAAGCTTCCAGACTTTATTCTATTTGTATACTAACATAAATTCATTTAAACAAAAATAAACATATACCTTTAAAAACAAGATCTGGTATATATTATGGTATATATTTATGTGCATATATATAATATACAAATATGATATGGCATATATTCTATTTATAATCTTGTATACATAATAGATCATTTCCTTTAAATATGATATCCAATTCATGTATTTCATGTTTAAATTATTTCTCAAAGTTTAAGTAGTCAACCTTTATAATTATTCAGACAATTATTTCATTCCAACACATTTTTTGAGACAAAACTAATTTTACAATTTCTCTAAATCCTTCACAAAATAAGCCTAATTACAATGTCTAAAGCTAATGTATAAATTTTTGCTTTTTCATTTAAAATTGATATTACCCCAATTGAAAAGGACAATGAATTTTAATTTAAGTCTTTCCATCTTATTATAATGTCTTCTGAAGTAACATATCCAAAGTAACATTTAAAGACATTAAAAAGTATTACTAAGAAAAATTATGTGCCTTTGCTAAACAGCATTTTGAGACATCTCCTACCATATACTAATCTCGGATTACTTAGAAAGAAATATACTATTGATACCATACCAAGGGAAATTATCTGAGAAAGCTGGTACATTCCAAACAACTTGTTGTTATAGGGAAAAGAACACTGGAGTCACAAGATTTACCTTAGCTGTGTACTTTTGGAAAATCATTTAACCTCTTAAAAGATCAATTTCTTCTTCAATAAAATAGTTACCACTACCTTCATAGGGTTGTTTAGAAGATTATAGTTGTATTTTAAGGATTTTTTTAAATGAACATTGCTTCGCGATAAAATCAAATTTATTTTTATTTGATCCATAAACGAATCAAAATGTTTCAACCTAAAAAGTTTTCATTATTTAATCAAAGATGCATTCTATCCCACATCTTAGAATCTTGCCTATTTCTTTAAAAAAACAAAACAAAACAAAACCTATAAGGGCACCTGGGTAGCTCAGTCATTAAGGGGCTGCCTTTCAGCTCAGGTCATGATCCCAGGGTCCAGGATGGAGCCCTGCATCAGGCTCCCTGCTCAGTGGGGAGCCTGCTTCTCCCTCTCCCTCTGCCTGCTGCTTCCCCTACTTGTGCTCTCTCTCTGTGTCAAATAAATAAAAACTTAAAAAAAAAAAAAACCCTATGAACATAGTATTATATTATATAGATCAGAAGATGGAGAGAACTATGGCCCATGGGGTAAATCCAGCTGGCAGCCTGTTTTTTAAAACAAGATTTATTGGACCATAGTCACGCTCATTCAATTATGTATAATCTATGACTGCTTTGGCACTACTATACTGGAGTTGAGTAACTGTGACAGAAACCAAATGGCCAACAAAGCCTAAAATATTTATTGGCCCTTTACTAAAAAGTTTGTTGACCCCTGCTATACATGACGACACTGAATTGGACAATGTGTCCAAAAGAGATGAGGAAAGAAAAAACAAATCAAAAAAATATTAAAATATACACCTAAATTAAATGCCTCTTAATGTTACTCCAAAATCCTAAAAATCTAAGCTCCAAATGCAATTGGAACTAGAATATGAAACTTTGGTTACAGAAAGTATAAAAACAATACTAAAGTTTATTAATGGGTTTATTTAGAATAACAAAGTATATCTTTGTGACTCTTGAAATTAACGCCAATTATTTCTATTATAAATAGTACTTATATCTACTTTATACAAATTATGTTTTTACCTGCTAATGGCTTGCTCCTCATCAGTTATTCCAGTCTCCCTGAATGCCCTGTTTGATTCCGCCAAACTCAAGGCAATTGCTCTCTGAAGATCATCTTTATCATCTCCAGTGAGATCAATCACATCTGAAAAGCAAAACTATCTTTCTCAAAATTAAAAGTCAAACAAAATGAAGGTAATTCTTATCATGGGGATTTTATAACCAACATATCCTCTCAAACCAAAGTCAGCACCAACATAATTCTCCATAACGGCCTCTCTGAAGAGAATGCAAACACATTTGAAATTGGTTATATTTTAAAACTTAATGTTCTTTCCTAGAGAATATGCCTAAAGCATTAAGAGCATAAACATTTTTCACTGCACTGCAATCTGAATATTTACTATGAAGCCTCTGATTAAAATATAAGCAGAAAAACCACTGAAGACAGGTTTTTACCAACAAAAATTGAAATCAACATAATTAAACATTTATATTTATGCTTTCTGAAGTTAATCCAAATATACATACATTACAGTTCATGCATACTACTACCCAGACATTATCTAACAAAATATAATAATAACTGAGATCTCAAAAATTATGCTTCAGAAACTAACTGACCATAAATACATGAACACAAATGTTTATGTATACATTTTTTAAAGACTGGAAGAATGTACTAAACTGTTAACAGTGGTTAATTTTGAGGAGGAGGGTTATGAGAAGAGGAAGGAAGTATCAGGACCTTTCACTTTCTATTTTAAACACTTTTCTACCATCCGAATTGTTGAATGAACATGCAGTCCTCTCCATTTAAAAAAAACTTTTCATTTCACAAAAAGAAATATACAAATAAATGATACCATTTTCTTTTGTTAGAAAGAAAATAGTCTTGATGCTGTTAAGTATTCTTTTTCCAAAGAACAGAGGCTACAGCTATTACTACCTTCAGAAAAAACTTTTTAATCTAATATCCCAATATATACTGGTCAATTTCCTTCACTCAAAAGATGGCAATAATACCCCCATTACCATAAAAACAATAATATATTGCTAAGTAGAAGATTACAAAACAGTATAATAAGACAGAAAGCTATAGCTTTGTGTGGTTACGCTTATGCTTACAGGTATTTGGGGTACGTTTTATATTCATTTTGTTTATTTGTATTTCAGTCATGTTAAAAATTAAATTTTTTCTTTGTAATCTTGTAAAAAAAAATTTGCAAGAGGGGAAAGAAACATAAAAAGGGGTAGGGGATGAAAAATAAAATGCCTGTATTTTACCATCTGACATAGGGTTATATGTAGTTACTCAAAAAGAATATGCCACACTTACTGAGAAAGATATTATGTATATTGACAGTTTCAAAAGTCTACCTCTATTGTTATCCACACTTTTTCTCTCAACAGTTGCTTACAAAAGAATATTAAAAATATTAGAAATAACAGTTGGCAATGGAAGGTGTTTTTTATGTCTTTAGAGAGTATAATAAAACCTCCTAAAAATGTAATAAGTAGGGCCCGAAAAAATTCAGTCCAGTAAAATGTAGAACAGAATACAAGAAGGTAACTGGAATGATGGAGCACACCTCCCTATACCGCAGGCTGCAGGTGTCCTAAGTCTTGCTTGCTTACAAGACCCAAGTCCACCTAGATCGCAGTTGGGGATGGATGTCACCTGGGTGCAGCCATCCGGTCCAGCTTAAAAACTGATCAAGAAGCTAGGACTAGAGAGGCATGAATGCGCCTCAAAAAATGAGAATGATCTTAGTTATTAAATAATGACTAGAAAAGTGAGTCAAGAGAGACTAATGGAAGTAAAAAGAGTAATTCCAAAATCACAAAGAAGCAGAAAAACCAGTTTGGGGAATATGATTAATTAGCACTCAGCTTCCATTCCCTCATCCTCCTAGTGTGCTTTCTTCAAATACAGAAGGTAGAAAGATTAAAACAAAACAAAAAAAAACTAATCTATTTTCCCAGTTCACTTACAGTTATGGTTCTGAATAGAATTTAGAATCCCCCAGCTCGATGCACTAACGGGACACAGAAGGCAAAGTGAGGGGGACGCCGTTACCCCGCTGCTTTGGGCTATTTTCTCCAGCATGACTGAACAGATACAGGTTGCTCCCCACAGCATTCGAGTGTCCAATTTCCAGAGTTGGGAATGTCAAGAGATAGAGAGTAGAAGTGGCAACTAGACTCTGCATTCCAATGCTCAGCCATAGCTCAGTGGCAGTTACCTAATCCTGCCTGCTTGTTCTCGGGGCTGCAGCTCCAGAAGTATGTTCTTGAACTCGGTAGTCCCAGAGGAGCCTCCCGATCCACTACCTTCCTGAGAGTGGCAGAGGGAGCAACTTCCCTGGCTGGCCAGTCCTGCGAGAATCTGGGACTCATTTCACAAGGCTGAGCTAGGGATCCTTCCTCCAGTCTATCCAGTGATTTTTCTTTTTTTAAGAACCTAATCCCCTGTATTAAATTTCTTCTTCGAAACTATCAGGGTTACTGTTTCATGTCTGACAAGTAAAAGAAACTGGCTAGAGCAGAAACTCATTTAGAAATAGCAACAACCTATAATTAGATCTTTTCATAATAAAATTGTAACTCAAGCAACATAAAAGCAAAAAATAAGGCAAGGTGTTTTTAACCCTATTTCATAAAAAACTGAAGTTGTGACAAATGAAGTCTACCGTCATTAAGAATCATCGTGGACAGGCTTTAAATTTAAGTCTTCAAACTGTTCAATCTTTCCTCTACACCAGCAGATCTCCAAGAGTGGTCAATGGAGCCTTGAGGATTCCCCCAAGACCCTAAGAGAGAAGGGAGCTCCATAAGTAAAACATTTTCTCATAAAAATACTAAGATGTTATTTGCCTTTTCTCCCATATCATACTTGCACTGATGATGCAAAACAATGGCATCTTTGCACAAATCGAGGCAGTAGCACCAAGTTGTTTGGGCAATTCATTGTACTAAAGCTACGCATACTCATTACTAAAAAAAAAAAGCCAATTTCTCTTAGATCCTTGATAAAAAAGGAAAATTTTATTTTATTAAATTTCAAACACTCATTTACATGTTCTTTTAATTCTATATGATAAAACACGAAGTGTGCATAGTACTGCTGCTGCATCCAAAGTAAGCTTTCGCTCAAGAGAAAACACTAGTGCAATGCTTGAGTTGCAAGCATTTTTTTTCATGGAACACTATTTTACTTGAAAAAAACAACTAACAAACTACAAACTATGATTACTCAAGCTTCAGAATTTGGCAGATATTTTCTCAAGAATAAACAAAGTGAGCCTGTCACCTGCAGGAGAACAAATAATGGTATGCGTTGCCAATGAATAATGCGTACTTTTCAAGCAAAAATGGTAACTTTGGAAAACTTGTTTCTACCACTATGCACACATCTTCCCGACACTAAAAGGTTTTCTGGGGAAATCAAGTGATATTAATAATTTTGATTTGTTTTATAATGTAGACATTCTTCCAACACTTAGAATGAAATCTTTTCCATGGTATGATAAAAGCATGCATAGTTATCCATTCAAAGAGCAAGGTAACTTTCTAATATTTGGTCTTTGACCCATTTCCTGACACAGAGTTCCTAAATCATTTAGAATTTCCTGGGTGACAGGAGCATCTTTTGCTCTAATGAGATGACTCCTGGTGGACTCTTGTACAGCTTCAGGATGAATGCTGGTCACCAGAAAAACCAAACCATGATGAGAAGCTTGGAACTTTTTTCTCCAGGGAGGAGAGAAGGCCTAGAGATTAAGCTAATAATCAATCATGCCTACCTGATGAACTCTCCATAAAAGTCCCTAAAGTACAGGGTTCAGAGAGCTTCTGAGTTGGGGAACATATTCACACGCTGGGAGGCTGGCACACCCAACCTCCATGAGACAGAAGCTCCAGTGCTTGGGACCCTTCCAGACCTTGCCCTACGTACCTCTTCATCTGGCTGTTCATCTGTATCCTTTATCATATTCTTCTTATACAACAAACCAGTCCATGTAAGTGTTTTTCTGAGTTACAAGAGCCATTACCAGAAATTATCAAACTCGAGGAGGAGGCTGTGGGAACCCCCAATTTGTAGCCAAGTCAGACAGAAGAGTGGGTAACCTGGGGACCCGCTACTTGTGCCTGGCATCTAAAGTGGGGGCAGTCTTGTGGGACTGAGAGCCCTTAGCTTATAGAATCTGCAGCTAATGTCAGAAAGTGTCAAAAGTAAATAGAATTGTAGGACATCCAGCTCATGGAGAATCAGTCAGGTGTGGAAAAAAATTCACACATCTGGTGTCAGAAGTATTTTGAGTGTAAGCAAAGGAAGAAATAAGCAATAGTATTCTTTAATGCTAGAATGATAGGTTAATCGGAGATTATTGGTCCTTAACCGAAAAGCTGGGGCTTTTTCCTTTAAGCAATGGAGGTTTATTTATTATTTTTAATTTCATTATAATTACAATAACTTTCTCCATGATGTTCCCATTACTCCATAAAGCTTTTTCTTTCCATAGGATATTTAAAAACAATACAGCAATCCTCAAAGATTATTATAACCTACTCATATACCAAATACATATGATTTTAAGACCAGATACTAACAAATTAAGTGTTATTTCAATAGAATGGTTAAACATGAGTTTCTTCTTTTTCTGGAGTTAGAACAATTTCTCCTAAAACATGAAATATGTAATGAATATTTGTTTCACAATGAAAACTAGCCTTCTATGACTTTCTTATATGCTTACACTCGAAAAGGAACAGTGAATACACTTGGCTATAAATTATTTCTAACTGAAACAATTTCTAATTTCAATTATAAAAATTTAGTCTTTTTAAAATTCCATCCAAATACCAGAGTACCATGAATATTTTTATACCTATATCAAGGGAGGACCTCAGTGAAACACCAAACTTTCTTTCAAACAACCCTCCCTCTAGTACTAGTATGAACACAATTCAAGGGCACAAATGTGTTAGTGTTAGCTGAGTAACACTATACAAAGTCTCATGTTACAAAAGCCTCCATCATTTTCAAGTCTGCCCAAGTTAAAACATTCTTTTCTGTAAAGTTAGAAATATATATACCAAAACAGAACATTCACCCTAATAAATCTGTCACTCTCCAAGAATGACCATTTGAGTAAAACTTAAATACCAACTATGAAACATTTCTCTGCTTACTCCAAAATATAGGCAGTCATGAACTTGACAATGAATTAGACTTCAAATGTATGCATTATTTATAACTCATAATTAATTTTTCCCTAAGAATAGTATGTTAAATGACATGAGGCTTCCAAGTTAGTTTACAAAAGTCAGTTTAGCCCATAATATAGTTGAAACTACAACACATGTAAAGATTTTGATTTTAGGAGAAAAAAAAAGGTCTTCCACTGTTTTCCTTAATTACATAGGGTTAAACCTAAGGGAAATCCTTTTTTTCCCCCCAGTAAGTCAAGTTTATATTTACCACCAGCAAAGATTTCTAGGCAGGGGAATGACATGAGTAGAAAGAACTGTTTGGGGAGTTAGCAGTTAAAGTACTGAATAAGTCTGACAAGAATTGTAATAATATATACCAGGCAAGAGCAACTGAAGGGAAAGTATACAAAAACTGACAGAACTGCAAACTAAATGATTATTTTGGGAGAATAGGCAGAGCTTGTTTAAAAAAAAGAAAAAAAAAATCACTGGGCCATGAGAAGAATGAGGATGCCCTTAGGAGAGAGAGGCAAATATGAATGAAGGGATGGTCAGCAGATCAGAAATAAGAAAACTACCATTCTCACCCTCACTCACTCTGCTTCACCATGGCTGTATCCACACCATTCATCTCTTGAGCCAAACATACTCCTGCATAGCCTGGGACGCACCTGCCTCAAGGTTTACTCCCTAACTTCACTCAGGTATCCATATAAATGTGAACTAGTCCAAGAGGTATTCCCCGACCGACTCTCTTAGTATGTCTCCTGCCTGACGTTCAACCACATCCCTGCCACCCTCTGTCCCTTTACCCACCTCTACTGTCTTTCATGAACTTACTACTACCTGACATTATTTATTTATTGTTTACTGTCTTTCCCCTATGTAAACTGAGACTCTGTTTTCTAATGGCCTAAAAAACTACCTGATACAGATGAGGCAATCAGTAAATATTTGTTAAACAAATAAAGGCTAAATCTAGACAATGGAATAGAGATAAAAATGACTGAATCATCTTCACAGTGGCACTAATTATAAGACTTAAGAACATATGCTTTTCCACCTAAAATTTTTTCTAGTAAGTGAAAGGACAAACAACGTGATAAAGTATCACGAGAGAAGAACAGTACTTAAAAGCAAGAAGACATATACAGTGTAAACTGTGTTTCCACTCCACTCTCCCATTCTCCTCTGCTCCCAGTCAGCTCTAAAGATGTTCCCACTTTTCCAATCTTCTCACTGCTGAACTCAGATTCTCTCAAACAGCGAGGTCCAAAAGAACCTTCTGTGATGATGGAAATACACTATTAGTCTGCACTGTCCAACATGGTAGCCACCAGCCACATGAGACTCCTACTGAGCACTGAAAGTGTCTAGTGCAACAGAAGAACTAAATTTTAGCATTAGTTTTAATTTATATTCAAACTTAAGTTGCCATGTGACTATAGGCAACTGTATTGAACAGCTCAGCTCGAAATGGTCTTCTTCTGTTTCTAATAATAGCTGCTGAGGGAAGCCTGGGTGGCTCAGTCAATTAAGTGTCTGCCTTCGGCTCAGGTCATGATCTCAGGCCTCTAGGACTGAGTCCCACATCCAGCTTCTTACTCAGTGAGGAGCCTGCTTCTCCCTCTGCCTGATACTCCCCCTGCTTTACTCTCTCTCTCTGACAAATAAATAAATAAAATCTTTAAAAAAATAAATTAATAATAGCTGCTGAAATTATAATGACAGCATTGGTAAGAAAAGTGAATAGTAAAGGAGCTGTTCCTGAGTTTTGTCATCAACTTTATGGTTTTCCAACCTGGATTGTGAAAAAAAATTAAAGTTAACGTTCAGTATTAGTCAATAAAAGCTATAGCCCATGGCTATCATTCTGCCATCAAATTTAAGAAAATTCATAAAGTCACTTTGCAGTACATGTCTAACAGAATGCTTAGAATAAAGTAGAAAACTAACCTAGTTGCATCCAACCAGTTACAAGTAACTTTCATACCACTGTAGCATCTCATTTGTAAGCTTAACCTTGACTTTTGGGGAATCATCAAAACAGTTCTATGCATTAGAAATCTCTGTGGAAAGGGGCGCCTGGGTGGCTCAGTGGTTGAGGGTCTGCCTTCGGCTCAGGACGTGATCCCAGCGTTCTGGGATCGAGTCCCACATCAGGCTCCTCCTCTGGAAGCCTGTTTCTTCCTCTCCCACTCCCCCTGCTTGTGTTCCCTCTCTCGCTGTCTCTATTTCTGTCAAATGAATAAATAAAATCTAAAAAAAAAAAAGAAATCTCTGTGGAAAAAGAGATATAACTTCCTTCGCATTGATTTTTTTTCTATCCATCATTACTCGTTTAACATTATTTGAAGAATGGGAAAAATATAAGCGTTCAATTAATAAAATCTTAAACTGCTTAACATAAGAAATTACTCTTAGGGATGAATGCACTAGACTTGGATCTATTTATCATTTGAGCTTTAAATCACTGTTAGGCTGGCCAAGCAATATAACCAAGACCAGAGTTCTAAGACAGAACCTCTCACTTTCTATGCAATCCTTACCTAATAATTCAATTCCTTTTTTGGGGAAAAAAATACACTGATTCTAAATTTGTGAAGGGTCAACCACTTAACAGTCATTCTGATGTGTTATACTAATTCTCAAAAACTTAAGCTAATAATATGTGGAATTACTTTCTGTGTTAAAATTACCTACCCAAATCCCTCTCATCTTTTGATCCATACTTTGATTGCTCAATTGTAGTACATCTTGTTCTGGTGGGCATGTATGACTGTTTTTTTACTGTTTTTAAAAAGTTCAAAAGAATTTAATGGTCATGAAAGAAAGAATATTACTATTCGATTTCAAATTGGGCAAAAGCCTTCCATGGTCATGTCTATGACGGAGTTTGCCATGACACAAAAACTTAGCAGAATCTATTAAGTATATACCTATGGTACCTCAACATCTTGCATTGTATCCTAGTCTGCTCTGCATTAGTATTTTTTTACTGCAGAACTCCAACACAATTTTATTTCCAATTTAAGCTGGAGGTGGGAAGCATTCATTTGACAATCCACAATATCCAATTCTGGACAAGAGATCTAAGTAGTGAAAACAGATGCCTAAAATTTTTACTAATATTACAAATGATTTGGGCCTTTCCTCAGAATTCAGTAGAGTACGGAAAATTACAAATGCAATAAAAAGACACCAAGTACATTACTACTTAATTCCTTATTATGCAGAGTATAAGCTTTCCTTGAAATGTTTCCTTTTTCTCTCAAAAATGAAAGGTAGAAAGAATAATCACAGTCCTACTACTGAAAATGTAATTACATTTTCAATATTAAATGAAGGTTCACAAATATGTGTTAAATCTTTATAAAGTGAGGGGCGCCTGGGTGGCTCAGTCGTTAAGTGTCTGCCGTCGGCTGAGGGCGTGATCCCAGGGTCTTTGGATCAAGCCATGCATCAGGCTCCCTGCTCCTCTGGGAGCCTGCTTCTTCCTCTCCCACTTCCCCTGATTGTGTTCCCCTCTTGCTGGCTCTCTCTCTCTCTGTCAAATAAATAAATAAAATCTTAAAAAAAAAACAAACTTTATAAAGTGATATAATTTTATCTTCTGACATATCCAGTTATGTATAACAGAAAATTTCCCCACAAGCCCCAAATGTGACTTCTATAGGATATTACTTTAAAAGCTAACCTTTTCTAGTCATTAAAAAAAAGATGTATTTTATTCCTTCTAAGGGGCTTACATCAACAAGGAATCTTATGTATTTAGCATTAGAGACTTTTATTTCAAAATATAGATGTTTTTTGTCAGCACCATAACCAACAGATGGCACATTAAAGTTAGTAAGGCTTTATGCTTTAGCCCTGGTTGTAAGAGACTTAATACTTAAAAAAAAAAGGAATAAAAAAATTTTTTTTAATTAAAAAACATGCCATATTTGAAAAAATTAAGTTAAACTATAGTCAACTTTCAAATATCAATGTATTTCATATAAAATTGAGAAAAAGCTCAAAAAGGATTCTTGTATCTAGAACAATCCCTTGACAACTTCCTCACACTCTGATTGCTCCAATACACCACACTCCTGTAGCACTTACACAGTTTTCTCAATAGAGGCCTGTGTTTGCATATGTATTGGTAATTATCTCCTCTCTCTCCTCCTCACATGTTTTACCACTCCTTCCAAGAATTAAAAATGCACAAAGACCTCATTTCTTCTTAGGACTAACAGCACAGTAATTTAAAGTTATCTGCTGAGTGCATGACATCTCCTTACTTTCTCACTGCTACACCACGTTACACTACCGTGACACTGCCTAATTTAAATGCTGATTTATTACCTAAAGGCAACTGTACTTCTTAGAACTTCATGAACTATGGTACAAATCTGATAAATGGAAAAGAATGTTACCCCATCAGGTATTTTTTTCTCAGTTTGATACTATTATAATACAATAACAATACTATTATTATACAATTGTATAATACAATACATTATATTTTTACAAGGGTTTTTCTCAATAATCTGCAACCAACTTTATGGACACACCATCCAACTTATTGAATTACTAAGTATAAATTAGCACCTTGGTGAGAAGGATAGCACATTTTATTGATAAAGAAACCACAACAGCACACAATTTGCTCAATATGATAATCAGCTGTAATGAAACCAGAAACTCCATCTCTCTACTATTTCTTTAAAGTGAAATAAAACTACTTGGTGAGGGGCACCTGGGTGGCTCAGCTGGTTGAGTGACCGACTCTTGGTTTCAGCTCAGGTCGTGATCTTGTGATCTCGTGAGACTGGGCCCCACATTAGGCTCCGCACTCAATGTGGAGTCTCTCCCTCTCCCTCTGCCAACCCCCTCGCATATGTACGGGCACACAGTCTCTCTCTCTCTCTCAAATATTTAATGAATATTTTTCAAGAGCTACACACACAAACACACACAATTTTTAATTATCATTCATATGGGACACACGCCTTCTGATATCAGGTTTGCCTTCTCCCTAAGAGCATCTATTCAAATCTCTTTGGTCATAACATTTTCACTATTCCTTGTCAAAAGTCTTGAAGAGGTGTTAACATCTGGCTTAAGCAATACTTTCTGACTTTACAGAGCAAATAAGACATCTTTTATTCAGGAAAGTCTTATAAATCCTAATTCCCCCACCTACCTATATATACTACCTCATGTCACAAAGTTTACCATCTATATTAAGAATTCACAGGTATCAGTCTAAAATTTTGTCATCCTTTCCACTAGAACAGTGAACCATGTTTAGTCAATTTCCTGTTTCCTTCACTTCAACCAGTTGCCTTCAGTCAAAAACTTTTTTTCCTTTCTCTATCTAATTTCATTTTCCCCCAAGTCTCAGAACCTTGAAAGACAGATGTTATTCTCACACACTAATTCTTCCACTATTTATACTACTTCTCTTTTTTCTAACTTCTTGCAACAAGCTTCTCAACTTCATTCCTTTTCGTTGGTTCTGAAACAGCTTTTTACACAAATTATCAAAAATAATTCAATGAACACTTTTCGAGAAACTATGCAAACTATTTTAGCATGATGATAAGCACATCAATGGCCTTTTGATCTGTTAAGCTTTCCATTTGGTAAGAAAGAAAGGCACGAGCAAATAATTTCAAAAAAAGACAGTACTCATTAAGACCCAAGTATGCTCTGGGTGCTAGAGAAGCACTTGCTCTAACATAGAAGCCAGGACAAATATTCTAAAGCCAGAAGCTCCTGACCTAAGTCTTACAATACCAGAGGTAATTAACGTGGGGGTAAAGGCTAGAGGGGACTCCAGACAGAAGGAGCAGCAAGTGTAAAGACCAAGGAAATTAAATAGCACTGGATGGGTAAGAACTCCAAGCCATCCTGAATTATCGCAGTTTTATAAAGTAAGAAGAGAAAAACAGTAGAAAATGAAGTTAGAAATGTAGACAGGGTCCAAACCACAGTTTGTCTTGAACGTAGACATAAACAATTAGGTCTGTCTCACATACATAAAACAACTTCTATCACCTATAACCCATGTGAGGTAGGACTATTTCAGCTTTTGGCACATAAGATCATTTGTGAACAAAAATATTAAGATTAACCTGAAAATTCAAAATTAAAATATTTTATCAACAAACATTAAAATAATCTTTACTGACAACAGTTATAAACAACCATGTAAATGTGTTCTTCCTAGTTGTTTCCGAACTCTGAGAAAGTCTATCAACAAAATCAGAGGGGTGCCTGGCTGACTCAGTCAGTAGAGCAGGCAACTCCTGATCTGGGGGTTGTGAGTTCAAACCCCATCCTGGGTGTAGAGATCACTTAAATACAAAATCTTAAAAAAAAAAAAAAAAATCAGAAATTCTCTTCAAACAAGTTGGTGATCAAACTTCTTAAATACAGAATGCATAAAAATAAATACCTTTAATTTTATAAAATAAATACATTTTATATAGTGTAGTTATTACATCATAATGAGATACAGAAGTAACTAAACATATTTTGAAAAATTCAGCACTATATGTAAGCATGAACCATTCACATTATAAAGAAAAACTAGAATCCCACATAAAACTTTCCACATATATGTGTATATGTCTGTGTGTGTGTGTGTGTTTACTTTGTTACATGGTAACACCCTTTTATCTAAAATCTTCATTTTGGGGAGGGGCGAGGGTTGAGGGAAGGGAAATTCTGTTAAGTGGTAAACTTAATTAGAAACAATAGCTTACCTTCAAAAATACTACTAAGGCCTCTACCAACACTTAAAGCCCATAAAACAAATGTTTGTGCCCATTTAAAATTCTGGAAATGTTTGTTGCTTTCATGAGTAACACCTATAGCTGTTCTATATCTCAAAACAGTGAATACTAAATGAAATGCTCTATGAAAGGACACGTAGATACAATCTTTTACGCTTGAATTGGAGAAAACAATAATGCAGCTAATAAAAGCATATACTCTTTTCAACTACACTAAAAAGAACCAAGGTTAAAGTAAAGTGGTTCTTTGTCCTTCACCTCTGCTTAAACAA
Organism: Ailuropoda melanoleuca; assembly: GCF_002007445.2. Taxonomy (NCBI): domain Eukaryota; kingdom Metazoa; phylum Chordata; class Mammalia; order Carnivora; family Ursidae; genus Ailuropoda; species Ailuropoda melanoleuca. The sequence continues at coordinate 26,158,987 of NC_048218.1, forward strand.
AATATATTCCCAAGGAAAGTTTTTGATTACATTCTTATTAAATATTAAGAAAGAAAAGTAAACTTACTTGTGTCCGCTTGGCTTCCCACACTGATGTATCTATCATTGCCAGGAAGTGCTGTTTGGTAGTAAGTTGTCTCCTCCTGCTGAGGGGTCTTGGCATTCTTTGCAGTAAGGAAAGCCACAGCTAATTCCAAGTTTCCATTACTATCCTTCAAATACCAAGAATGGAACATCAAACACTTTGGAATAACTCCACACATTCTCACATGAATTATTTAATTTTCTCCATAACAACAAATACTTAATAGCAAAAATCACTTTTAGATTTGAAATCATTCTATGTGATGCTAATTTTATAAACTGATCATAACAAAGTATAATCTATCAATAGTAATTCCTTTTTCTATTAAGACTACTAATATAAGAATCAATTCTATAATTTCTTAGTTTTCCATTACTTTCATTTCTCCTTAAAGTCAATCACAAAACTTATGATTCTAAACAAATAAACTAAAAAATGTTTTTTGGAACTTGCCATACAAAATGATGAGAATGAATATTTGAAACAGTACTTCTGCAAAGAAGAACTATAAACTTCAGTATGGTTGCTGAATGCATACCTAGAGGCAAACTTAAGCAAATGTCAGACTTGTAGGCAGAAAACAGCAAAACATTCTGAAGCTTGATAGTATGGGGAGACACACAGAACTAGACAGAAATACTCAATCCTGTCAAGGTGACAATCCTACCCAAATTAAGTATATAAATTTAACATAGTTCTCATCAAAAGCATATCTGGACAAAATTATTCTGAAGTTAATTTAGAAGACAGCAGGTATTAGAAAACCAAGAGTTTTCATAACAACAAAAAAATGAGAAGAAACATGACCAGTTCTATTTCTTTATTCTCTGTAGAGTTAATAATAAATACAACAGTAGCTCCAGGACAGCTAATTGAAACAATATTAGGAAATTAGATATTGATAATGAAGTGATCTTTGTAACAGAAGGCCAGAACACCTAAGACTATGCAGGCCTTATGACCTTAGCATACACAGAGACTGGAACAGGAAGCCAGTGGAGGGTTTTGAACAGAAATGACATGGTATGACTTACATTTTAAAAGGATCACTCTGCCTGTGTGTTGAGAATAGACAATAGGTGAGAAAGGGCTAAAGCAGAGAGTCCAACATTATTTGTTATCACATTAAATGTGAAAGGTGGCAAAAGGAAAAAGATCAGGATGATTCCAAGATTTGAAACCTGAGCAACTGGAAGAATGAGGTCCCCAACCCACCCCAACTCCAATTCTAGTTACCCAGGGAAGAGAGAGAAAAAAAAGTAAGAGTGCAGTTGGAAACGCACCACTGCTTTAAACTTTGAATCACAACCATTGTAAGACTCTTAAATGACTCAACAGAAATATAGATATAATATAATCTATAGCTAGATAAGTAAAATAGCGGTAAAGTAACATACAATAACAATGGCTACATTTATCGAACACTTACTACATGTCAAGAAATGTGCTAAGTGCTTTTTATATACTATCTTATATAATAATAAACTGGATGCAACAGAGATTTATACAACTTGAAGATCACTTACTTTGGAGGGCTAAAAATAGATTCTTAAACTAAAAGTACTGAAATCAATGACATCGTGTTTCCCAAAAGTAGATTCTTTGTCAGTATATTACTGAGGAAGTCAACTCATTATTAAACATCTTACAAATTTATACTGGGTGATGGTTAAGGTTTAAGTACACTGACCACTCCCCGCCCTCCACCAACTACTGGTAACTGAGAGCAAAGTTAAAAAAAAAAAAACAAAAAACAAAACAAAAAACTATTGCACACAACTTACCTCAAAGAAAATGTGGACAATAGTTCATTTGATTAACTCTTTATGTCCATTTAATTGAACATATTTTACATGTTTCCCAAGTTAAAAAAAGGGAATTCCCCAAACTTGCCCTGACAAGAGATGGGTATAGCCTCACACTCAGAGATGGAGAATGGTAAAGGCACTTTCTGAAAACAGACATGGAGTGACTGAGTCATATTTATCAGAATAAAGAAAGGGCTGCCAATCATCTAAATGTCATAATCATAAAAACTGAGGTCTGACATTTTTGCTTCCTCGCCAAATACAGTTGCTTCATAAACCCTGCATTAATGCTCTAAACAGTACTGTCTCATCATTTTCCTGATAGGACAAAAAGATGAAGCAAAGCTTGTAGTAAAAGTGGAAATTCAGTGTGGCACCCCAGGCTCAGGCTGCTTGGTTTCTATTCCAGCTCTTCCAGCACCTACCTCAACAGACTTAACCAGGAGGATGTTAGCCCCATAAAATACTTTGAATAGCACCTAGCACTACAGGAGCTTAATAACCGCTACTTATTATTATCCTGATTACAATAATCTAAAAGATAAGATTATTTCTAGAAACAAATGAAGAACTTTTGGCTCAGAATCAAAAACTACATAATTAAACTCATCTCATAGAGCAAGTTCCAAAGGACTGAAGTTGTATATATGCCTTAAAACAGCAAAAATACTATATTGCTGTTAGTCCTCAGGAGCAATATAGAAATAACCTTAAAATGCAGTTCTAGTTCTTTTTTTTTTTAAGATTTATTTATATCTTATTTATAAGAGAGAGAGCAAAGGCAGTTTGGGGGAGAGGGAGAGAGAGAATCTCAAGCAGACTCCCCGCTGAGCAATGAGCCCAAGGCAAGGCTGGGTCTTACTACCCTGAGATCACAACCTGAGCTGAAATCAAGAATCGGTGGTTTAACTGACTGAGCCACCCAGGTGCCCCTGCAGTTGTAGTTCTTAAACATCTTTTATTCACTTGATCTTTTTCAAGAGGGCATATCCATGTGATTTGACTCATCTGGGTTTCTTCATGTGGAAATGAGGGACCATCAGACGATGCAACCAAAAGGAGGCATTTTATTTACTGCATATACTAACATTCAACTTGCTGTTGAATGTTCTTAAGGTGCAATTAGTTCAATGTTAGCGAAGTTTTATTTCTCCTTGGAAGGAAAAAATGTAAGTTTCTTACCCTCTATTAATTTTCTCTCTCCTCCTCTCCCTCCCCGTATTTCTCTACCCCACCCCACTCTCTACCCCCATTTAAACTCTAACATCGTAGCTCTTGAGGAAAATCAGCCATTGCATTTGGATTCCTATCCCTCCATTTTGCATGAAAAGTGTTCCACATGGAGAAAGATTATCTGTCACTCCAAGGTTATCTGGGAACATTAGGCTGCTAAAAACAAACATGCTCAAAATTACAGCCTAAGTAAGTCTCTTACATTATAAAAGTTCTTTCCTCTATCTCTATTACTACACCAGAAAATGTAACTAAAAACCTTTCAAATATACCGTAGGCAGTGGGGATGAGAGTGCAACTTCAACTGCACGCCACAAAACAGAGGCCATACCTGTAAGGCTTGCTGGAGTATCTGGGCATCATTAATCCCAGTGATTTCTCTCAGCTGATTCAAAAACGTCTGCTGGTGCTAGAGGAGAAAAACCGAAACCATTACGCTTTTAAAATCTGAAAATATACAAGAATAAGAAAATAAATGAACTTTGGGTTAAAAAAAAAACAGAAAACACAAAATAAACTAGTATAGAGAAGAAAAAATATAGAACTTGACAAAAGACTCGACAAATTTCACTATTTTAGGAAAAAGAAACCATGCAGTGGGGAGCCCTTACTCCATTCTCCTGTTTCCAAAAAGGAACTTCTACATTACTTCCCAGGAAGTCTCACTGAATTCACGGCTTCTGGCCCCTTCTTCACTGACTAATTTATTCCTCCCAATAAGAAAAGGAGTGATATGCACAATGGTTAAGCCTAAGAAGAATTAAGGAAACCAGTTTTATCCATGGGCTACTTTCAATAGGGGCTGAGGCTCCCGAATGACATCCTGGCTGCTCTAGTATCTCCCTGTGCCCCTTGGGTCAGCCAGCACCTGGTCACCTAGGATGTCTGAAAAAGACACGCCAAAGGACAGGCCATGCACAAGGGATGCATTTTACATCGCGGGGATCCTAAGATCTATTTGAGGAAAAAGATCATCTCACTCTCTAATCTGTCATAAGAGATGCTACACAGAATTAATCACTTGCCCCCATTTGCTTCAGATCTGTTGGTCTTTATGACCTATTATACTCTGTTGGAGAGAAAAAGAGAAAAAGGGATGGGATTCCACTATCAAACGTTGCCCTGAACATGCCTAATTAAGAACCGTGTTCCTTCCTCCATCTCTGTATTTCTTTAAACAAGTTCCCCAAAACTGTAAAACTAAAGAAAGCCCAATGGAAATGAAATGGAAAAGAAGTCATCACTAGAATAAAAGGATCTGCTGAAATCTTTCTCAAAGATGTTTTACGTTCATCTCAGTAATGAATCAGTCAAGAATCAACAGATGATAAAACTACGGGGTAAAAGTTTGATGAAAAACATGAGAGTTACACAGTTTCAAACTCCTACAAATTATAAAGGGAGAAAGAGTATAACTTTATAATGAAGAAACACGACAAATACCACCTCAATCAAGTAATCAAACTTAATATTACCAATAATGGGATAAAATGACAGTATACGCCGCCTGATGTTGTGTGATACACCAAGATGACAGCATCACCTATGGTATTCCTGCCCAAAATTCAATAACCTGAATCTAAACTTGCGGAAGCATCACACAAATCCAAACTGAGGGACATTTTACAGGTGATTCCTCTGTTATCTTTAAAATGTTTATATCATAAAAGATAAAGAGTGAGTTTCCAGATTAAAAGAAACAAAAAAGGCATGATAATCAAATGTAATTGATTACCAAATTCAATTACAAATTGAAAACCAAACTGCATCTAACGCTAAATGCTATACAGGACAATTACTGGGACAACTAGAGAAATAAGAGTATGAATTGTTTACTAATAATATTTATTAATATTAAATTCCTGAATTTGATAACTGCATTATAGTTAGAACTGCATGTAAAAAAATATCTTTTTTCTTAGAAAATACACCCTGAAGTTTTAAAGGGGCATGATGTTTGCAATTTACTCTCAAACAGTTCAGAGAAAAAAAAACTTGTAGGGGCACCTGGATGGCTCAGTTGTTAAGCATCTGCCTTTGGCTCAGGGCGTGATCCCAGGTCCCTGGGATGGAGCCCCGCATCAGGCTCCTCTGCTGGGAGCCTGCTTCTTCCTCTCCCACTTCCCCTGCTTGTGTTCCCTCTCTCACTGGCTGTCTGTCAAATAAATAAATAAAATCTTTAAATAAAAAAAAAAAACTCGTTAACTTGCAACTTTAAATTTAAAATTACTTCAAAATAAGGTTTTAAAATATTCTGTATGTAGATTTGCTAATGTTATAATTGTAAAATGTGCATTTCAAAACATACTTGACAATTTAAATATGCATAACATATATACCTTCAGAGTTGAAGGGTACTAAACAAATTACAAAATGAAATGAAAAACTAAAGAGCCATTTGAAAATCAGGTTTGAGGTAACCTACATCTAAAAATCTTTTATAGAAACCACATGTATAAGTTAGAAATTACTTCAACTACATGTAACAAAGTCCCATCTAAATAGCAGCTTCGACATGCTGCAGTGTCTGTTTTTTTCTAATATAATTAGACTGGAGGTGGGCAATCCAGATCTGATAAGGCCTCCCACATGTTAAAAAAGATCTAAGCGCCTTCTGTCTTCCCACTGAAAACTCTTATATGTGACATTCATCAAACGTCTGTCACTCCATGTCTCCTCAAGCATCCCGTCCAAGTTCTAGGTAGGATAAAAGGAAGGGCACAAGACAGAGGGCATAAGCCAATACAGAAATCCTGACTTCTCTAAGAAGACCCATATAGTGACTGCCACTTAAAGCTTCATTGAGCAGAACAAAACTGCATGGCCACTCAAGGTTGCAAAGAAGGCTGGGAAATGTATTTTTCAGCTAAGCAAAAAGCCACTTTGAAAATGAAGTCAGGGTTCCGTTCGTGAGAAAAAGTAAAGAATGTGTATTAGATAACCATGGGTAGTATCCACCATGCCATCAATGAATTTTCATTTCCAATAACCTTATTAAAGAGATGAAATAACCAAGACTATCTAACAATAAAATAAAAATAATAATGTATATAAACAAGGTCATATAAAATGCCAGGAAGAATAAAATAGCTGAGTAGAAAAATCAGATTGTCAAACTTACAGAGGTGAAAAAAGAATTCTCTTTAAACCTGTCAACTTTCCTATGTTCATTTAAAATAGTACCAATAGCTAGCAATGGAAACACGACTAAGTTACTCAATACTGAACATCATAATATTAAAGATGCAGAAAAATTTTACAGAAATCCTTCTTATCTAAGGTTTCATTTTACTGAACACAAACAACTTAGAAATATGCCTCTCTGTAATCTCACCACAACCAGCACTCCGAACTCCATTCTTTACACAGAGCATTACTTCCTTCAACTGCAAATCACCTGGTCATGGATCAGGGAAAAACTACTGAATATTTCCCCCAAATCAGTCATTTATACAAATGTTATCAGCTATTATTTATAATGCTGGAAAAATGGAAATAATACAAATGTCCTCCCACTAAGGAAGTGGTCCTAAACTTTAGTATGCAGAAGAATAACCTGATGAGTTCGAGAATAATCACGATTCTCAGGCCCCAGCCCCAGAGACTGATTCCAGAGAGGTCAGGGTTGAAGCCTAAGGGATCTGCATTTTTAATAAGGATCTCAGGTCATTTTTATACAGATAGACCTAACGGCACAGTTTGAGTCAAGCAAACAACTGCATATCTTTAAATAGCAAATATATAACCTATATAGAAATTACCTTCACAAAATCATATTAAGCTAAAGTGATGGAACACAAAGTAGTATATATACACATTAATGACTACAAGGTAAAATGTAAACATGAAAAGAGCCGGTGTTAGACTCCCATTCTCTCATCTCTGTATCCATACCCTTTGCCACTTTTAACTTCCTCCTACTAGAGAGACAATTTCCTTGCTGCACTGATGATGGGCTGGGCCATGTGACATGCTTTGACCAATGACATATTAAAGACAGTCATGGAGATATGAAATGTATTTGCATGACTGGGCTTCCCTCCTGAACTTCTCTAACTTCCTTAAAAAGAACATGACCCTAGGTAGTCCACTTGCCCCAGAAGAATGAGGCACGTGTGGAGAAGAGCCACCCCAACCAACCTGAAAATCTGTGAATATGATAACAGTATTGTGGTACACCACTAACTTGGAGTAGCCTGCTATGGTGAGAGTTGACTGATAGAGAGTGCAATTTTTATATTTAAAATTATTTAAATTTTAATAAGCTACTTAGTATTGTATTAAAGAGAAGCAACGTCTTTGAAATTTTATAGCTTGTAGCTATAATTTGATGTTTTATCTTTACAATAAAGTAAACTAAATATATTAGAAAAAAAAATAATCCCCCAGGCGCATCTCTAGCATAGTTCATGATCTCATGAATTTTGACAAAAAATGAAACGAGGAGAAAATGACAGGTGGAGAAGAAGGCTGAGTGGGAAGGAGAAAAGGTGAAAAATTTTTTTCTTAGTTAGCAAGAAATGAGAGAGAGATCAGAAGAGGTGAGCTATGAGGAAAATTCTAAGTTTATGGCACAGAAGCCACCTCATTTGTAGCTTTCTCCTTTGTTACTGGCATCTTCCAGCTGTGTTTTTCCTGTCTTTGAAAACCTGCACCTTCATTTCCTACAATTATATGTCTTTATGTTTGCTATTTCTGTTGTAATTAAGACCCTGGTCTGTCTTTCAAGGTTTGCACCTTTCTATTTATCACACTTCCGGTCTGCATATGCCCTGCTCCTCGACTAAAAATGTCCTGCATATGGGTTCTCCACTCCTAGACTAGAAACTTTGGATCCAAGATGGATCCAACCCACTTCCCTCTCTAGAGCTCCTTTTCTGAGCTCTGAGGTCTTTTTTGTATGAATTTATATACTAAAGTATAAGGAGGAGGATGCAATCTGTTCACACTGCTGGACCAAGAAAGGCAAGACACAATGTTCAAAGAAATTCAGCAGCTGCAAACACCACAGAGCTCAGTAAGCTAACAAGCCAAGACTTAACACAGGCCTTCAGATTCCTTCCTCAATGTTATTTGTATTGCATGATTACATCTCTAAGTGCCCACTATGTGCAAAATACAGTAGTATACACACTTCTGGGAAAAGGAAGCATCAGTAATTCCAATATAAATTAAGAATCAGAGTTCTACAGAAATTCTTTTCCTCCCCAATTGACCCTACCTAATGTTGGGTCTGCTTTAAATCTGTTTCAGTAAATATACAGCATATTTAACACTGGTATAACCTCTTGAGAATGAAAAAAAAAAAAAAAAAAAAAGAATCACTGGCTTAGACCAAAGAAAGAAGGTAAGCATTCATTATGTTCTTGCTGTATGCCAAGTGTTTTAAGTGCTGTCAGTTTATAATCTCACTTAATATGTGCATACATGCACACATGCGTGCACACACACACCCTCCAAAAAGTTACTCTTATTTCAGAGCTAACAAAGCCTTCAAGAGATTATTAAGTACAGAGACAGGAATGAAAAGAGGTTTTTCAAATTCCACGGCCTGTGCCCTTTCCATATTTTCTCTATACTTGATTTTGAGATTAAAGATTCAGTGAAAAATGAAAACTCGGTTCAAAAATCCAATATTATCTTCATGTAAAATACTTAAATAATGGCACAAAAAAAGTGGAACACCACTGACTACAAGAGAGCTTTCTACAGTAAGGGGAGAATGACTCATAAGCCAATGGCTCCTGAATTTTCAAGTATATATAAAATTTGGTTTAGTGCAAAAGAAAGAAAGTCAAAGGTTTCCATCTTCAGGAGGGAAAAAAAAGACAACTCTTACAATGACCTCTAAAAACACTTTCAAGTTTTTTAAGAAAAAGAGGAAAAAAATCCTAATTTGATAGAAAATGCCAAGGCATTCTTAAACTTCAGGATCATATTCACCAAAGCACTGCCAGGCACCATGTGGTATTTCAGTCATCTATCAATGAAAGGATCAATCATACCACTGCCTTTAAGGCACACAACCATACGTGTATACATCTTCTTTTGCAAATACCTTCTGGATCTATCTGATAACATTAAACTGCCCATGTTCATGTTATCTCTTCCCATAACAAGAAATCCCCAAACTTTCTAGACAGATAATTCCAAATACATAAATTTGTCCATCGTGGGGCTTGTGAGCCCCAAACCTGCCTCTGCCTCTAACCAGCTATATAAGCCAAAACAAAACAAAACAAAATGGACTTCAATACATTGAGGACACTGGTAAAAACCTTTCAACATGCACTAGGCTCTTCCAATAACCTATGGGAGCAGTTCTGTACTAGAACCACACTGATTTCAAAAGATACCATCTATTCCACATTCTCTTTATCCTTCTCTACCAACCCAAATTTACGTACCACTTGCCTTCTGTTAAGGTTGAAAGGTCTCCTGGAACTTAACCACAGATTATCATAATATACCATGGTTAATCACCAGACTCTAAGTCTCAAGAGAGCACAGACTATTTTGCTCATCAATGTGCTCCTCATAACTAGCACAGTGTCTGGCATGTGTAGGCACTCAGGAAATAGTGACTGAATAAATGACTATAGCAGAGTATGCAGAAATAAATTGGGAGTAGGTCAGATCATAGGCCCTGAACTCATCCACAGGAAAGAACATACTGATTACTGGAGATAAAAAGATGCACACATAAATCAGGCCCACTTACTAAACAAACTTTCCAGACCCTCTTACAGTCTATCTAGAACTCCACAGAAAGCTTCATTTCCTAGTTCTGGTCCTGTCAATCCTACCTGAACATGAGTATACAGTAAAATATTGTTAAAACTTTCAATTGCAAATAATCTAGACACTAACTCCATAATGGTTGGGTTATGCTGTATTTTCTAACATCACACAGTCAAGGCTTATCTCAATCTTTTTGGGTTAACAGCACTTCGGTATTAAAAAAAATTAATCATATACCTTTATGGGTGTATAAATCTGAAGGCATGCATTTTCATTCTATGCTATTTACATTTAGGCTTAAATATTCCAGAAATTCTGAACTTAGAAAAGACTTTTTCCCTATCATTTTATAGAATCCCAGGGCCACAAACAATCTTAAGCACTTGTGTAATAAAATTAAAATAAAAGATTTAAAAAAAGAGGAAGAAGAAAAGAAATGAGATAGGTAGCTAAGAGCAACCGATACAGTTGATTTTTTCCATCCTTCCTCACCTCAGTCCATATTCTTACCTGCCACCCCAACTCTTCAACCAATCTAACAGCTGCCTGATGTCCATGCCCCTAATAGAAGTCTCCCTCCTTATTAACTGACAGATAATAGAAATGCATCATAAACAGGAATTCTAAATGCATTTTTCGGCAAAAATACTGTACACAGTACTATAATCTAAGTTCATAGAGAGTTAAATACATTTCCAGGCCAAATAAGAACCCAACACCATGAAACATGACTTCTATGAGAACATGCATTCCAAAACCCCAACTATCCCAATCTTTTGGGATAGACAATGTTTTTAAATTAGAATGCCTATATTCTGGAAAACATGCGGGTAAACAAAAGCTTTGTGAATGAAATCTTTGAACTATAAGATCTGAAGTTTAAATAAAATATATATTCATGTTATCACTAGTTTCTCAAACTTTCATAATGAGCTTGCAGCCCAAAAATAAAACAATATTTTGTTTTATTAGTATAATACGCTCTACATAGAACTCTCAAACAAGAATACTATATAATTCCTCACAGCTATATGTGTCACAATTAATTCCTTTGTTAAAGCAAATATAGTTTTTGGTCATACTAATTACATACATAATACACCCTACTGACTATTAGGAACTCCAATCATCTAGACATAGTGCTAAGTTTAATAAAGCATATGCTCTAAACAACTTTCTTTCTCGGACCCATAAAGCTATTTGCAGAAATGTTCCAGTCTTCAGCACCTCGGCGAACATGTCCCCCATCCAGTGGGCCTTGATCACAACATCTACAGCAAGAACTGAAACTCAGTCTTGAGTGCAGACCTCTCCCAAATTTACTCCTTCCATTATTCTTAGAATTCTCTTTACATTTTTGTAGCCAATCATATGTTACTGGTCAATACTTCCTTGTATTAAACTTCCCCTATTCAAATTACTGTGTGATTTCTGTATCCTAATTGGACCCTTATTAATACAACTTCCTTAAAAGCAATTTTTATATTCTAACAATATATTAATGATGTAATTCTGTATTTCTAAGGGAATAAGTCTCAAAAACAATTAGGAAGGAAAAATTAACCATATATACTAAGTTCTAGCCTAGACCAACCATAGAGCATTTTTGTTTAACTGAGTACTTATTAAAAGTATGGAAGGCACTAGAGATTTCAATACATAAGTATGACTGACTAAATCATTGGCCATTGGTGACTGAACTCAATCGTCAGCCCTTCTCCTGGCCATTGGACTGGGGAGTGGGCTGAAAATTCTAACCCTCTAATCACAAGTGGCTGGTTTTCTGAGGTTGGTTTTAGAACCAACACCAGAAGCTGCCTAGTCTCCCAACCAGGAGTCAACTCATTAGCATATAAAAGACAGCAAATTCCAAGGATTCTAGAAACTCTGTGGCAGGAACCAGGGAAAAAGACTAAATATTTTTTTATTTACCATATCTAGCCACATGAAGCTACTGGTAGATAACAGAAGGCACCAAATTGTTCTGTTTGTTTTCCCTTGCTCATGGACTTCCCTGCCTAGAATACTATTAATTTATCTAGCAGTCTTCCTTTCATTTCAACCACTCCCTCCTTTTTTCTTTTTTTTTTTTTTAAGATTTTATTTATTTATTTGACAGAGAGAGAGACAGCCAGCGAGAGAGAGGGAACACAAGCAGGGGGAATGGGAGAGGAAGAAGCAGACTCCCAGCAGAGGAGCCTGATGCGGGGCTTGATCCCAGAATGCCGGGATCACGCCCTGAGCCCCTCAACCACTCCCTCCTTGACGAAGCCTTTCCTACTCTTCTTAGATCCTCTTCTTAGTCCTGCCAATACATCTTATAAATACTTCATTTAACTTCGAATATCATATATGCATTTCTGGCTCCCACCACCACCAAACTATAAGCTTTCTGTGTATTACTTACTTCTCAATCTGCTTAAAACAAAGAAAGAATAACTGAATGCATGGACATGATAATGAGATGACTGAATATCTAAACAAAATGTACAATACGCAACTGAAATTCTGAAACTAGAGTTTATGCAAGCGTGTAACATGCAATTAATTTTGAATATACAGACTCAGTGTAATGAACATATAGGAGTGAGAAAGTACATGATCTCTCAAAGACAGCTTACAAAGGAAGAGAGCAGAAAATCAAAGACTAAACCTTAGAAAATCCCCCCAGTTAACATGTACAAACACACTGTATTGTATTAGCTGCCAAATTTTACTGTACAACATAGCCCAAATGTGAACAGTTTATATACATGTACTGACAGTTCACTTAGCAAAAACTAACATACTCAGAGAAATCTTGCCCAATAGCTGGGCCTTATGCTGTCTTTTTACCCAATAATTCTCAACATTTTTGTGTTTGTCATATGCATTCAGACACTAAATATTTTTGGCAGCACACTTGAAAAGATTTAAAACCTTCACCATGAGAAAGTACAACAACCCCTAAGGCAGGTAGCAATAATTACAACACATTATTTCTCCAGTATATAATATTATCTCAAGGTGTCTGCAAAAGCAGTTCTCACACACACAGCAGTATCGCATCCTCTTGATTGTCCAGGCCCTAAGATATGTTCCGAAGGCAAAGTACTCATGGGTTCTAATAAACAATATTTATTGGGCACTAACTTAAAAGTAAGCTATAATTGTTACCTCTTATTCACAGGAAGTATATTCCACTCTATACTAAATCACACAGCCTGGTCAGTTCAACATTCTGCTTCAAAGATACTGCAGATAATTACATTTATTGAGCGTTAGCAAAAAAATAAAAATAAAAAGACAAAAATACTTTAAAGTGGGATCAAACATGGAGGTACATCTGTGAAGATTTTACAACAAAAAGGCGGAGAACACCACTCTGGGACAATGGCTATCAACTGACTAACAGGGTCACAAAAGTAATGTGGATGACAACGCAGTAAAACCTACTTCCAAAGTTTAAGAATAGTATCTTACAAGAATATCCTGATACACATCTATTAATTTCCTTGGTTGAAGTTGCAAGTGCTAGAGTTAGCTTCTGTAAAACACTCCCATCTGTCAAGTTATCTGTGTTAATCTAAATTTTACTAATTTTCTAGCTTTGCTTAATCTATTAGTTGGTTTTTGGTTTTAGTGCATAAGAGCCATACAATAGAACATAATAAATTTATGCCTAGTTATATTTATGCAAACTTCAGTAAAGCTATAATTAAAAAAAAAAAACTTTGAGAGTCCCTAAGACCTGTTTTCCTTTAAAAAAGGTCTCAAGTCAAGAATAAAAATCTTGTCATTAGGTGGATGGAGTATTAATGGGGAGAAAGACGAACTTTTCAATAAAGTTGCCGGTTTTCCAGAGGTGAATTTGGCCACCTACTCAAACCATGTGTAAAATGCAAATTCAAGCGGAATAAGCCTTAAATACTAGGGCAAAACAAGAAAAATGGCAGAGGGCAATAAAAGAGAGAATCTTTATAAAACAGGGTATGGGGGGGCGCCTGGGTGGCTTAGTTGGTTAAGCGTCTTCCTTTGGCTCAGATCATGATCTCAGGGTCTTGGGATCAAGCCCACATCCCTGCATCCAGCTCCCTGCTCAGCGGCAAGTCCGCTTCTCCCTCTTCCTCTCCCTCTTGATCTCTCTCACTCTCTCTCGCTCTCAAATAAAAAAAAAAACCTTTTAAAAAAGAAAAAAAATATGGAAGTTCAAGGAAACTAATTACATATGAGACCAAATTAAAATAAACTTTTGTTCATGAAAAGCACCATAAAGAGAATAAAAAGACCTCCTGAAAATGGGAAAAGATACTTGTAAAACACGAAAGTGGGGGGGGGAAAGTATTTAGACTACAACAGACTCCTTCAAATCGACAAAAAAAAAAAAAAAAAAAAAAGGTAAAACCAACCCAAAAGAAGAAACAAATGTGAATTCCACAGGGAAAAAAAAAAAAAACCTCAATGGTCCATAAACACAAAAAGGTAAATGAATAACTTATCAGCAATAGAACACTTCTGCTGTATAAATGAACTACAACACAAAGGTTCATTTATTTCATATGAACCTTGACTCTTACACCTCAGAGCACACACAAAAGTAAACTCTACATAGATCACAGACCTAAATGTAAATGCTAATAAAACATTTTAGAAGAAAACACAGGAAAAAAACTTTTATAAACTAAGATTCAAGAAAATTGGGTCAAAGCACTAACTGTGAAAGAAAAAAATGGGACAATTAACGTCAATGTTAAAATACTGAGCCTTCACAAAAACTGATAAGAAAATAAAAAAACAAGCTACATACATATTAAAAAATATATATATACATATAATGAAAGACACTTTCAGAATATATAAATTCCTACAACTCAAAGCAATATACAAATTATTTGTACATGACATAAAAATGATGAATAAGGAAAACATGGAGGCAGCTGGTTCCCAGTATTTCCCCACCACACCCCCTGCCTGACTCCAGACCCACCCACAGCCCCACTCCCTCTTCTCTACTGAGAGCCCCCTGAAATCCTAATGGAGGAGTAAGAGGAAGAACAAAGGTTCTGTTGGTAGCCCCCTGCCTTTGAACATTAAACCCAGAGAGAGCTCTATGAGCTCTACCAGCTCTTGCAGCAGTACACAGGATAGAAGGTCCCTGATCACCACAGGCATGGCCTACAATGCACAGAAGGCATTTGCTTCCATCAGAAAACTGTAAACCTTGAGAAAAATTTGGAAGAAACTCAAACACTTGGAGACTAAGAACCATCCTGCTCAAGAATGACTCGATAAACCAGGAAATCAAAAATCAATTTAAACAATTTATGGAGACCAACGAGAATGAAAACACAACATTCCAAAACCTATGGGATACTGCAAAGGCAGTCCTAAGGGGGAAATACATAGCCATCCAAGCCTCACTCAAAAGAATAGAAAAATCTAAAATGCAGTTTCTATATTCTCACCTCAAGAAACTGGAACAGCAACAGAGGGACAGGCCTAACCCACTGACAAGGAAGGAGTTGACCAAGATTAGAGCAGAAATCAATGAATTAGAGACCAGAACCACAGTAGAGCAGATCAACAGGACTAGAAGCTGGTTCTTTGAGAGAATCCATAAAATTGATAGACCACTGGCAAAACTTGTCCAAAAACAAAGAGAAAGGACTGAGATTATTAAAATTATGACTGAAAAGGGAGAGGTCACGACCAGCACCATTGAAATTGCAAGGATTATTAGAAACTTTTATCAACAGCTATATGCCAAAAAACTAAACAATCTGGAAGAGATGGAGGCCTTCCTGGAAACCTATAAACTACCAAGACTGAAACAGGAAGAAATAGATTTCTTAAATAGGCCAATTAACTATGAAGAAATTGAGTCAGTGATAAACAACCTTCCAAATAATAAAACTCCAGGCCCAGACGGTTTTCCTGGGGAATTCTACCAAACATTCAAAGAAGAAATAATACCTATTCTCCTAAAGCTATTTCAAAAAATAGAAACAGAAGGAAAGCTACCAAACTCATTCTATGAGGCTAATATTACCTTGATCCCCAAACCAGGCAAAGACCCCCTCAAAAAGGAGAATTACAGACCGATTTCTCTAATGAATATGGATGCCAAAATCCTCAACAAGATCCTTGCTAATAGAATCCAACAGTACATTAAAAGGATTATCCATCATGACCAAGTGGGATTCATACCTGGGATGCAAGCATGGTTCAACACTCGCAAATCAATCAATGTGATACATCATATCAACAAGAAAAGACTCAAGAACCATATGATCCTCTCAATTGATGCAGAAAAAGCATTTGACAAAATACAGCATCCTTTCCTGATTAAAACCCTTCAGAGTGTAGGAATAGAGGGTACATTTCTCAATCTCATAAAAGCCATCTATGAAAAGCCTACTGCAAGCATTATTCTCAATGGGGAAAAGCTGGAAGCCTTTCCCTTAAGATCAGGAACACGACAAGGATGCCCACTCTCGCCACTATTATTCAACATAGTACTAGAAGTCCTTGCAACAGCAATCAGAAGACAAAAAGGGATCAAAGGTATCCAAATCGGCAAAGAAGAAGTCAAACTGTCTCTCTTTGCAGATGACATGATACTCTATATGGAAAACCCAAAGGAATCCACTCCCAAACTATTAGAAGTTATAGAACAATTCAGTAAGGTGGCAGGATACAAAATCAATGCCCAGAAATCAGTTGCATTTCTATACACGAATAACGAGACTGAAGAAAGAGAAATTAGGGAATCCATCCCATTTACAATAACACCAAAAACCATACGTTACCTTGGAATTAACTTAACCAGAGACGTAAAGGACCTATATCCTAGAAACTATAGATCACTTTTGAAAGATATTGAGGAAGACATAAAAAGATGGAAAAATATTCCATGCTCATGGATTGGAAGAATTAACATAGTTAAAATGTCCATACTACCCAGAGCAATCTACACTTTCAATGCTATCCCGATCAAAATACCGAGGACATTTTTCAAAGAACTGGAACAAATAGTCCTTAAATTTGTATGGAAACAGAAAAGGCCCAGAATCTCCAAGGAACTGTTGAAAAGGAAAAACAAAGCTGGGGGCATCACAATGCCGGATTTCGAGCTGTACTACAAAGCTGTGATCACAAAGACAGCATGGTACTGGCACAAAAACAGACACATCGACCAATGGAACAGAATAGAGAACCCAGAAATGGACCCTCGGCTCTTTGGGCAACTAATCTTTGATAAAGCAGGAAAAAACATCCGGTGGAAAAAAGACAGTCTCTTCAATAAATGGTGCTGGGAAAATTGGACAGCTACATGCAAAAGAATGAAACTTGACCACTCTCTCACACCATACACAAAAATAAACTCCAAATGGATGAAAGACCTCAATGTGAGACAGGAATCCATCAAAATTCTAGAGGAGAACATAGGCAACAACTTCTATGACATCGGCCAGAGCAACCTTTTTCACGACACATCGCCAAAGGCAAGAGAAATAAAAGATAAAATGAACTTATGGGACTTTATCAGGATAAAGAGCTTCTGCACAGCCAAGGAAACAGTCAAAAAAACTAAGAGACAGCCCACGGAATGGGAGAATATATTTGCAAAGGACACCACAGATAAAGGACTGGTATCCAAGATCTACAAAGAACTTCTCAAACTCAATACACGAGAAACAAATAAACAAATCATAAAATGGGCAGAAGATATGAACAGACACTTTTCCAATGAAGACATACAAATGGCTAACAGACACATGAAAAAATGTTCAAAATCATTAGCCATCAGGGAAATTCAAATCAAAACCACACTGAGATACCACCTTACGCCAGTTAGAATGGCAAAGATAGACAAGGCAAGAAACAACAATTGTTGGAGAGGATGTGGAGAAAGGGGATCCCTCCTACATTGTTGGTGGGAATGCAAGTTGGTACAGCCACTCTGGAAAACAGTGTGGAGGTCCCTTAAAAAGTTAAAAATTGAACTACCCTATGACCCAGCCATTGCACTACTGGGTGTTTACCCCAAAGATACAGACGTAGTAAAGAGAAGGGCCATATGCACCCCAATGTTCATAGCTGCATTGTCCACAATAGCCAAATCATGGAAGGAGCCGAGATGCCCTTCAACAGATGACTGGATTAAGAAGCTGTGGTCCATATATACAATGGAATATTACTCAGCTATCAGAAAGAACGAATTCTCAACATTTGCTGCAACATGGACGGCACTGGAGGAGATAATGCTAAGTGAAATAAGTCAAGCAGAGAAAGACAATTATCATATGATTTCTCTCATCTATGGAACATAAGAACTAGGAGGATCGGTAGGGGAAGAAAGGGATAAAGAAAAGGGGGGTAATCAGAAGGGGGAATGAAACATGAGAGACTATGGACTATGAGAAACAAACTGAGGACTTCAGAGGGGAGGGGAGTGGGGGAACGGGATAGACTGGTGATGGGTGGTAAGGAGGGCACGTATTGCATGGTACACTAGGTGTTATACGCAACTAATGGAGTATCGAACTTTACATCGGAATCCGGGGATGTATTGTATGGTGACTAACATAATATAATAAAAAATCATTTGAAAAAAAAAAAGAAAAGAAAACTGTAAACCTTGAGGCTAAAGTTTGCCTGAGCCAACCTCCAACCTCAAGATGGCCAAGAGCAAGCCAATGGCAACACCAAATAGAATCAGTGTTCACAGAGAACTAGGACCGTACCTCCTCACACAGGACCCCATGTCCTGAGGGGGCTACTCTGGTTCCCACATCCCTAGAAATCCAGACTTCCTACCAAGAGTTGAACGTGGCCATCTCACATGCTGCCTTCATCTATCCAGCCAGAGCTGTAACATGCTCAGGTGCAAGGGTGCCCTTCCTCTGATGCCGCCAACAAGAATTGAAACACATACTGTCAGTTTTCTGTTAGGTCTGCAGTTTTATCACTGATCTGAAGTCCTGGTCCCACTGGGGAAGAAGCCCAGAAGTCAGTTCTGAGAATCCATATGGTATGACTAGAATAGGCACAAAGAGTATCCACTGACCCCAGGAGGCCTGTGCAGAGCTGCTTCTTCTAAAACATGTTTATGGTTTGTAATATTCATATAATGAAATATTACTCAGTATTAAAAAGAAATTACTAATACATGCAATAATGTGGCTCAACCTCAAAAGCATTTTGCTGAGAGAAAAATGTCAAATGCAAAAAAAAAAAAAAAGAATTTTAAGATTCCATTTATGTGAAGATCTAAGACTGCCAAAACTGGCCTGTAGTGATAGAAATCTGATCAATGCTTACCTGGAATAGGAGTGTGGAGAACCTAAATAGGGTAACACAAGGATATCTTTTGGAGTTGCCAAAATTTATCTAATTATATATTTTAAATGGGTGTTTTTATTTTATTTTTTGTAAACTATACCAAAGTAACATTAACTTGGAAAAGTCACGATAGCAGCTAGCGGGATGTGGAAGGAAGGGACCAGGGACCAGCAGAGTGAGGCACAAAGGAAATTTCCAGAATAAAGGGATGTTCTATTTTATGCCTAAGGTGGTACAAAGGGTAGTAATGTTATTACATTTTTTTAAGATATATATAAACTTTCATATGCTTTGGTTCACACACACACACACACACACACACACACACACAAACTTCCAGAAATGATTCATACACACACACACCCCAAAAAGGAGAAAAACAGGAAGACTGCAACCTTAGCATGTACAATTGTTTCCCAACTCCTTGATGTGTGAGTCAATTAACAGAAAGACTAAATGTGCCCTACAGAGGTTGGGAGTGCGGGGCAAGAGTCCCACTTATGCACCTAGAGCTTTGGGTTTCCATACAGAGGTCGGCCATGAAAGCCTGAGGCAGGAGGCATTTCCCTCACAATAGGAAAGCATATCAGTGAACTGATGGGGAGAAACAAGTGAAATAGAAGAAAGCCTATATGTTCAGAGACTGCTCCGCTGTTAAATTGGGGGTATTGTAATAATTCAACCCCTGGAGGAGCCCTGCATGTCAATTTACACAAATGCTGAAGTGTTCTCATAGGTAAGAATACTAATTAATTTCAACTAGTGGTCCTCAAACTCTAAGCACAGAAGAATCATTTGGGATTCCCATTAAGAATGCCCTAGTCCAACCCTTGGGCTTGAAACAATAAGTCTGGGGTGAGGCACAGAATTCTACAGTTTTAGCAAGCACTATAGGAAATGAATAGTCCACAAACCACACTATAAGAAACTCTGATCTAAACTTATATCCACAAGGTTAAAAAGACAAGGAAAATATTGCTGGACATTTTTAAATATTAAGACAAAGTAATTTTTAAAAAGCAGATAGACTGTGCTAAAACAGTTAACTGAAGGAAGAAAAGGGGAGAACTTTCAAAAATTACCCATCATATGTATAAAACAAGATATCCTGACAAGGAGAATAATCTTGAAAATTAGGACAAGTTTGCCAAAATAAACACAAGTGATCATTTTATAAGTTCAACTTTCACTTCATCTACTTAGCCACATTGCGTAGTGACATTCCAAAATGGCTTTCACAAGCCAAATTTGATCTTTCATACATTATATACATTAATGACGATTGTAAGCTATGATACCATACTCACCATGTCTGATTTTATAGGAGGCAGGATGACAGAGAAGTAAGTAACTGACAAACCAACTATCTCCTGACAAACCAACTATCTCCTGACAAACCAACTATCTCCTGACAAACCAACTATCTCCCAGGGGGCCTGGAGTGAAACTTTCACAAGTCACCAGGACTCAAAGGAAAAAGTACATGCACACATCAAAACTTAAAATACTACAATATTCTTTAGTTCTTTAGAAACAGAACTCTTTTTTTAACATGTAAGTTTATACAACTAATTCATGTAAAAACTCATTATGTACCAAAGTAGGGAACTTCCTTTAAAATCCGTAATAAGACAATATCCATTATCATTGCTTCTAAGCAACATTAAGAGGTCTTACCTAGTACAAAAAGAAAAAAATAAAATTACAGGCATAAAAATTAGAAATAAATAAGGGGCGCCTGGGTGGCACAGCGGTTAAGCGTCTGCCTTCGGCTCAGGGCGTGATCCCGGCGTTATGGGATCGAGCCCCACATCAGGCTCCTCCGCTGTGAGCCTGCTTCTTCCTCTCCCACTCCCCCTGCTTGTGTTCCCTCTCTCGCTGGCTGTCTCTACCTCTGTCGAATAAATAAATAAAATCTTTAAAAAAAAAAAAAGAAAAGAAATAAATAAAACTGTCATAATTTACTCATGATATCTTTTACACAGAAAATCCAAAATCATCTCTGGAAAAGTATTAAAATAGAAAAGTTTAGCAAGATGGCTAGATACAATACCAACATACAAAAGCCAGTTGTATGTGTGCACACCAGTAACAAATAACAAATATTTTAAAGCACCATATAATTATTATCAGAAATTACCAACTATTTAGAATAAATGATGTACAGAAATTCTACAGTTAAAATTCTAAACTGAAGAGATATTAAAGAAGACCTAAATAAAAGAAGTATACTCTGTTCGAGGATAGAAAGACTCAATACCATAAATATGTTAATGATCCCAAACTGGTCTATACAACCACTTGAATTAATAAAAATCTCAAACAAGCGTTTTTCAGAGGGCTTGGTAAGATTATTCTAATATTTCTAAGGAAAATAAAGTTTCATGACACTTTGGAAGAAGAAAAGCAAACTTACTTTTCCAGTACTAGAGATTATTATGAAGCTACCACAATGAAGACAGGATGGTACTCACAAATGAATGATGAAACAAAAGACAGTGCAAGGGAAAAAAGAGCACCATGGAAAGCTTTTGTATATGATAAAAATGCATGTCAGTTCAGTGGGGGAGAGCATTAACTTTTCAATGAGGTAAAACTAACAACACCAAAACAAGAAATCGTATATAATAAAAATTAAATTGGATCCCCACCTCACACCTGCTACAAAAAGCAACCGAAGATGGAATAAGGTCTAAATGTTGCAAACATAATTTTAAAACTCTCAGTAGAAAAGACAGGTGAATATCTTTTAGCTACGAAGGTAGAGAAAAGTTTCTAAAGTTAAAACAATGAAAATTAGGGGCGCCTGGGTGGCACAGCGGTTAAGCGTCTGCCTTCAGCTCAGGGCGTGATCCCGGCGTTATGGGATCGAGCCCCACATCAGGCTCCTCCGCTATGAGCCTGCTTCTTCCTCTCCCACTCCCCCCTGCTTGTGTTCCCTCTCTCGCTGGCTGTCTCTCTCTGTCAAATTAATAAATAAAATCTTGAAAAAAAAAAAAAAAAAAACAATGAAAATTAAATTTATACACCTTCAAGAACTGATAGAGCTGCAATAAAAAGGAAATCAAAGGGAGGATAAACACAGGATTTTAGATTATTATAATCTCAAATGAATACAGAGGGATGGAAATTAAAAGGAGACTATTTGGTTAGATATAGGTTACTTTCAAAGTTATAGCTTTTGTTTTAAGTAGGATTCATGTGTTTGTTATTAAAAAGTAAAAATTCATGAGTATTAAAAATTAATAAGCATTTTATAAATAAATGAAAACATATTTGCATGGAAACTGAACATAACCAATATTTATGATTAATCTAATTCTGCTTATTTCACAACTAAAATGCAGATTGCTAAAACAAACCCTCAAAAAAGTATATGACCACCCATGGAAGTAGTACATTTAGAACTGGCATTACAAAAATAATAATTTGTACAATCAAACTAAAAATTTATCTCAACATGTAGGACAAAAAAGGAGAGAAAAATTATAAAATAAAATTTGTAGCAAGTCAGAGATGAATGCTATTTAATATTCAAATAATGTCACTATAGAAGGAGGGCAGGTGAGAAGGAATAGAGTAGTAACAATAATTTTAAAATATGTATCTTTTTCCTGAGAACAACGTGAAAGTTTTCAGACCAAAAATCCTAGGCAGAACTGTTAGGAAGATACACACACACAGGGGCCCCTGGGTGGCTCAGTCAGTTAAGCGTCTGCTTTGGGCTCAGGTCCTGATCCCAGGGTCCTGCGATTGAGCCCCACATTGGCTCCCTGCTCTGCAGGGGGACTGCTTCTCCCTCTTGCTCTGCCTGCCGCACCCCCTTTGTACTCTCTCTCTCTCTGTTAAATAAATAAAATTTTTAAATTAAAAAGAAGAAGAAGAAGAAGAAGATACACAAACACACACAATTTCTGGATTCTAAAACCAAAGAGGAAATCTTACAAGCTTACACAAAGAGTTAACAACTTATCTACAAAAAAGAAGTAGAGTAACATCAAACAATATTAAATTTTCCAGAAAAACATAAAATTAAATACCTAATTTTTAAAAACCAATTGGCTACTAATGTGCCTATAATGCAAGTAATATTTTTGATGTAAGGTGTATCTTAAGAAATTTAAAATGCCATCATTTAGAATACAATTCCATATTAACCCAACAAAATCAGGAATGTTGTAAATAAAAATATGCTAAAAAGCCTTTCTTATTGGGGACAGATGGAAAGAGAGAAAAACTATTCTGACACTATCAGAAAAATATAGGTTTAGATATATATTTGTTTAAAATTTAAAAAGGAGAAAGGAGAAAGAGATTTACTAATCATAGAAAATATAAAGAGGCAAGGGTGGGGGAGGTGATACGTGAAAACTCCATCAATCCATCAAAAGTGAGTGGGCAAAACAAAACTAATAAATAGAAACTCAGATGACAAAAGAATTTTTATCAGTTACCACCACATACATAAATGATGAAATCCTACTAAAAGACTAGCAAAAGTACCCAAGTTTAGAGTAGATCCATTAGAAATAAAAGAATTTAATGAAACCACATTAAAATTAAATCAACATCTCTCAGAATTTAAGAAGAGAAAAAAACATGAAATATTCAAATCACACTGTAAGTGTTCATTTAATACATATAGAACTCTAACTTTCAAATACACATCTTTTTCATATGCTCATTAAAACCTCACAGTCATAAGAAAATCTTAATTCCTAAAACTGTTACAAATCATGTTTTTTAAACAGGACATTGAAACTAAAAGGCAACAATTTAAAAAATACAACATCTTAGGTAGTATACCAGAAAAAAAAAAAATCTTTTAAACAATGAAAGAAAAATGAAGTCAAATCCCAAACAAAATCAGATGAAAACCTACAGCCCAAAATGCTTGTTACTAATACACGACAGGAAACTCACTAAATGTTGAATTCACATATAAAAAGAGCAAAAATAACTACCCCCCAAAAAGTAGAAAGGTGGAAATATTAAACACAAAAGCAAAAATTAATAAATTAGAAGATAAACAGAACTTATAAAGGAAACACAGGACTGGATTTTAGAAAGATGAGTAAAATAGATCAACATCTGGCAAACATTACTGAGAACAAAACAAAACAATCAGGAATAAGAATGGAATCTATCTACATAGACAGATTTAACAGAAAACATCGGACCAATACATATATACATACATACACACACATCTAAATGAAATCAAATCTAAATTTTAAAACTGACTCCAGAAGAGGCAGAATACCTAAAAGTCAATTATCAAAATGTGGAAAGCTTACCTAAAACTTGCTCTAGATAAATGGTCAGCCTACTATAGTCATATCCACCAAATCTTCAAAGTAATAAGTACTGAAGTCAAACAATAAAACATGGCTAAATACCACCAATTTTGAATGATTTAACCTAATCTGACACTAAACAATTCCCAAAGCAAAGGAAAACCTAAAAAGCTTTTTAATGATTTTATGAGCTAACCTTCCCTTGATAGCCCGCATGCACAAAATCATACTTTGTAACCAATCTCATTTAAGAATACAGATACTAAATTCCAGATTAAAATTTAGCATATTGAATCTGGAGGCTTCATGACTAAATGAGAGTTTACCAGACAGCAATATAGTATAATGGTTAAGAGCCCATGAGTCTCAAGACCCTGAGTTTAAATTCCGCCCCCAACACATTCCAGCAATGAAATGTTCCTTTAGTTCTTCTCTAATACTGCTTCCTCAACCACAACATGCAGGGGAAAAAAAAAATGCTCACCTAATAATAATGTGTTTGGGAAGATTAAATGAATAAAAAGTTTTTAAAAATCTAAGCACAATTCCTTAACATAGGTATATGTAACATATTCCATATATATTATCTATTACAATTTTTGTGTTTATTTTTTGACAAATTATCACATCAGTAATTGAAAAAGGAAAAAGGCATTTAAGAACTAACATAATATAATAAAGTATATTATAAAAAAAAGAATTACCATCTAAATCTGATTTCAAAACATTTCAAAACATTAAGACTATAAGGAAATCTCCATATCATAATGAAACAATACACAACAGAAACTAACACTAATCCTAGCAGTATTCTGTAATCTTAGCTAAAGCAATAAAAAAATGAAAAAAGTATGAGTATTAACAAGGAATAAATCAGAGTGATAATTACTTGCAAATGACATAAACTATATACACAAAATATCAAAGAAAATCAACAGAATATTTATTAAAACTGATGGGACTTCATTAAGGCAGCTGGACACAATGTTAGTACACAAATCAAAATTAGGTGAGAAAGAGAAGGAATAAGCAAACAAGCAGCTGGAGCCCCTGTCTCTTTGCCCAAACCAAGTCTTATGCTAATAACAACATAATCAACTATTTAGTACTAAGGAATATCCCTTTTATGCAATGTTTACAGTGATTTACATAACGTTCACTGTCCTTTGAAATGCTATATTGTATTTTTACAACTTTAAATGATACCTAAATTAGAAAATACTACATAATTTAACTAAAAAATTTACCCTGGATCCAGCTTGAATTGTTTTCCAAGTTTTGCTTTAATTCTTAAATTGGCTGATCTGTGACATCCATCCCACCTGACCCCCCCACTGTAATTAAGTGAAAGTTGATCGCTGATCCATAAAATTGCTTCTGCTTCATCCTCTAGTATTTCTTTTTTGTGCCCCCTGTCCAGAAATAAATGCGTGCTTAGCTACACTAAACCCTCAGATCTAAAAGAGTTGCTCGTGTCTAATCATACTAACTTTAAGGCTTTAAGGGAAGATTCAGAGGCAATTAATGACTTGCCCAAGGTCATAGAATGGTGATTTAGACCCAAACCACACCCTACAGTCTTTTCACTACACAGCCTATATTCCAACAGTAGTCCAGTTTCTCAATAATTAAATCTTGAGATTCAGTTAGGAAACTAAAATAATTACTGCACTTACATTCCTTTTAGAAAACATTCGCTCATTATTTTACTCATCAAATATTTACTGAAACCTACTATGTGCAAGAAACCATTCTAAGTCCTAGGATGAAACAAAATAGGCAAAATACTGCCTTTATGAATCTTGGACGCATTTAATGTAAACAGTACCCAGCTCATTTCCCTCTATAAATCAATTTGGTCCCTATGAACAAGCCTTCTATTGCTGCCCTAAAGAATCCTCATTTGGGACCTGAAGCTATGTATGTATCCAATTTTTGAGATCTAAGGATGCTACACTTAGGTAAAATATCAAGCACAAATGTTGAAGATAACTGTTCAAGACCAAAATTATGAACAGGATTTAACCAACTCTACCTAATCTGGATAGCCTAAACCTCAGAAAAGGACCTTTCTGCAGTTTTACTACATCTCATAACACCCTGCCATGGCCAAACTTCAGTAATCAAGCAAAGAACACATCAGAGGAAAAGACTGCCAGCCCCTTACCTTATACTATGACAAGCTACTTTGCAGGTGAACAAAAGACCTATGAAAACTTTGTGTTGTGCAGCTTTAAGAAAAAAAAAAAAATATATATATATATATATCTAATCATACTTCTGGAAGAAAGAAAAATAGAATCTTGAAAATATAGGAAACTATTCAAACACTAGAATAGAACTACATACAACTAATACACATGTGCATTCACATACATAACTTTTTTAAGGAGAGCAGAAAATAGACTAAAATTTTGGTTATGCAATATGCACTAGACACTTCTTGTTTTCCTGATAATTCATAAAGTTTCTAAGTGAAAACAAAGAGTTTCACTTTTGTTTCTTCCGAAGTATGAAGTTCACTTCCTAGTTACTAGCTTGTAGTCCCCTTCCTAGTTACTAATTTGGTGAATTTAAATCTATCAATTTATTTGTAGTGGATGGTTTAAAGTACTTACACCTATATAAATATTTTTAAATAGTTCTAATATGAGTAACAAAGTACTAGTATATTAATGCAAAAAGCAAACAAACACAATGTTTCTTTTCAAAAAACCCATAAATACCATTATGGAAGTATAAAAATAAATGCATGATATTGCTTTAAAAAAATTCCCCAGTATCTCTAAAATGATCTGACACACACACTAACAATAGCATCATATTGGTAATATTTTGGATTAACAACTACTCCCTTTATGTAAGGAGGGTGCTCATTAAACTAGGAAACTGGATTTGATGGCCAAGATCATTTTCAGTAATTTGATTCTACACCTTACAATTTTATGCATAAACCTCTGAACCAGGCAGATCTGCATTATCTGATCCTACGCTAAAAAAGTACTTCAGTCAAGGGGCGCCTGGGTGGCACAGCAGTTCAGCGTCTGCCTTCGGCTCAGGACGTGATCCCAGTGTGCTGGGATCGAGCCCCACATCAGGCTCTTCTGCTATGAGCCTGCTTCTTCCTCTCCCACTCCCCCCGCTTGTGTTCCCTCTCTCGCTGGCTGTCTCTATCTCTGTCGAATAAATAAATAAAATCTTTAAAAAAAAAAAAGTACTTCAGTCAAAATCAACTAAAAAAAAATGCAAACTTCTTGCCATTGTTCAAACTTAAAAGATGTGAAAAAAAGGAGCCACATTTCCCACTTTCAAACAATCAGGCTTTAATATTCAACATTGAAGAGAACTATAAACAAAAATGATACCAAACCTATTAAATACTGCTTAGCATACATATAAACACAAGATCCTGCTCTAGGTATTAACACTTTATCACATACTTAACATCAAAAACTAAAGTTTAAGGTATTCAAAATAGAATAAGGGGATTAGGAGATAAACTGTTCTAAACTCCCATTATTAAATCTAGAATTATTTCACTGTAAATAAATTGCAGTCTGCAACAATCTTCTGAATTTACCGGTAACGGTTAACTAACTTACACAAGAGTTCCAAAGACAACTTTCTCAAAGTGCCTAAAATAACAATGCACTATCCTTGCTTTCCAAAATTCCTGAGCATCTTCAATTACCTCAAGTACTATCATAGAATTCTAAAAATAATCTCAAAGCAAAAACTTAGCAAACAGTGAGTGTATAGACAGTCCACTTTAGGACAGCAGGCCTTATTCTGAAATCAAGCACAGGTAGGATACAAACTACGCCAAAATTACAACAGGGTGGGGCATTCATTACTCACCCAGATAAACCAAACACAGCTTTGACAGCTGCTCACAGTAAACCCTAGTTACCCCCCAAATTCCAAGACGACTAAAGCAATGTTTTCCTTTTAACCAAAATGCTTTCCACAAAATGACCCCCCCCCAAAAAAAAAGTCATAGCCAACAACTCTTCAGGATATGGTGCAAGCCGTGATAGTGCACTTGAGATTCTGAAAACAGAATCTCCAAAAAAAGGAACATCTCTCACCACTCACTCTAAAAGACCTGAAGCTTCACATTCACAGATTTTATTTTTTTACTTAAGTGAGTGACCATTTGAATATGTGACTGAGGCTAGAGTACAGGGTGAAGGATGGAATAAGGTCAAACTTAGGGGACAAAAGATTCCTGGAATAAACATGGCCAGAAAGGTTTCCTTTCTTAGGGACAGTTTCTATACTCAGAAAGAAAACAGAAAAAGGAAAAAGAAAAACCAAATTCTCTACTTCTACAAAAGTCCACCTGGTAAATGTACCTGCCCCGCCAAGAGGGCAATTAAATTCTAGTGGCGACCCCTTTTGCAAAATAGCAGGCCTGGAATGTTCCCACCTTCGAAATACAAATTGTGTGCAGAAAGGATGACAACTGGCTATTTTCAAAAAAAAAAAAAAAAAGTGGGGGGGAGGAAGTGAATAAAGTTTAATTCAGAAGCCCTATAAAGGAGTGTAGGAATGTGAGGGTCGCTCTCAATACACAGCCGGCACTGTCTGCTACAGGAAAACAATCGGCAAGAAGGAAGTGGATTGAAACCCACTAACTACACCCCACTTCCCACACGCAGCCTCGCACTGGGCGCGACGCCCCCAAAGGCGACGGGCTGGGGCGGCGGGCGGCGGGGGAGCAAGCCCGGGGCAGCCGAGGCCCGAGGGGTGGAGGGGAAGGCCGGGGAGGTCCCGGCCGAGGCGGGTGAGAACAGCACGTCGGAAGGAGGTGCGGGGCCCGGTCGCGCCGGCTCCCGGGCTCGCCTCACCTTCTGCGCTGCGCTCTGCTGCAGCACATTCTGCTCCACGGTCATGGCCCCCGCGGCGCCAGCGGCGACACAGGCGGCGGTGTGCGGCTCCTCGCGCCTCCGCCGGCCTTGGCAGCCGCGCTCTGCCGAGCTCCAGGGAGCGGCGCGAACCGCCGGGGAGTACAGCGCCCCCGCCAGCCAGGCGCGAAGGCGACGGCGGCCG
>NC_048218.1:26188673-26223313 GCF_002007445.2 Ailuropoda melanoleuca
GGCCGGGCCGCCTTGGAGCCCCGCCCCCAGACCCGGCCCCGCCCCGCCTTGCGCGGGCCCCGCGTTCCCGGGGTGGGGCCAGGGCGCGCCCCGCGGCCCTTGCCTCGAAGCCGCCCCTGCGGCAGGTTGCGCGATGCCTGCCCTTGGCTCTGTGAAGCTCCAAGCCGAGGCCCAAGGGCAGCGTTCTTTCTGTGCCCAGGACTTGTCGGATCGCCAGCTTTCCGAACTCCTCCAAGACATAACCTTTCCCGTTGAACCTGGTAACGTCCCAAAACCGTGCAGGGTCCCGAACCCCGGCTCCTTTTTATGTCTCCGGTCCTCTCCTCTAGCCTTTCTAGGAATTTCACAAGCAGTAAACTTGCCCGAAGGGAAAAGTCAACTGTGATTTAAGCAAAAGGCTGTCAGAAGTCCTAATGCTGGAATGTACTTTTCTCCTTAACTAATCATTACATAAATGAATATTGACATTCTCCGTCTACTGCGTTCATGCAAACGTGTGCCCGTCGCTGCGAGGCTCTGGAGAAATAAGGTTTATTTCCCTAAGATTTGATAAAAATGGAATATGGTCTATACAACATAACAGAAGTACCACTGCCGAGACGGTACATAATTCTAATATACCCGTTGCCAAATAATTAGCAATTAACCTTCCTGCATGGAATACTTGACCGTATATGGAAACGTAAGAAAAACTTTACAACGAGAAAGCGATCTCTACTCTCAAAAAAATCTTTAGCTTCACGAGCTAATCTGGGGCTANGGGGGGGGGGGGGGGGGGGGGGGGGGGGGGGGGGGGGGGGGGGGGCAGAATAATCAGTGCATATTGTCACAAATGCAATGATCACTGAAATATCATCTGGTTTTATATAATAATCATGGATCATAGTGATTCTTAAGGTTTTGTGACAAATTTGTGCACTTTACAGCCGTCTTTGTTCTGCATCTCAGATACATTCAACCACCTTTTGAGATCTTTCCCTTGAGCCTTCATATGTATTTGCTCATTTGATTTTTGACATATTACAAATTTTTATTTTATTGATATCCTATGTCTTTGCCAGAGGAATTTGAAAAGTTGTGAAGTGGCTGGAAATACAGAATTTTAGGAATAATGCAACAGTCCTGATAGAATGCACAATTTTTTTGTGAGAACACTGAGACCCAAAGAAGGCTACTTGCCAAAGAAAGCAAACTAGAGCCCACTTTACCTCATTTATAGACCGAAGTACTTTCCAACATATCATCTTCATGTTTCTCTGTATTATGGATTTTAAAAAAAAGAACTCTATCTAGTTCATGACATGTGAATACAAGAAAGTTAAATTTAACAAAAATCTAGTACTGTGATTTAAAAAAAAAAGATATTGCCATATACTAAAGTTAAGTTTCAAGAATTTGGCAATGTTCCTCTGAGTTAAATTGTTAGTTCCACAAAAATATTATTTTACCAGTGGTTACCAGATATTAATTAGATAAATCTCTTTAGAGGATAGTCATACTTGCCCACTTGGATAGTCATACTTGCCCGCCATCATTTGATGGTTTCCTACTGAAAATTTTAAAATCTTTATTTTAAAATCTTTATTTTAAAATTTTAAAATCTTTATTTTAAAATCTTTATTTTAAAATTTTAAAATTTCAAGTTTCCTTATAGGCATTCTTTTTTACAAAGCCTATTTGAATGACTAGAGGATGGAAATTTGAAAATTTGAGATAAATTTGCACATATGACACATTGCCAGATATCCTAATTCATTTCAACAATAGTTCCCAATGTCAGTTTTTCTGTTCATGAGTCAGCCTTAATATATATGGTCATTAGAAGTATATAACCTTATGATATTATTTAATAATTCCTAAATTGTGTTACTCTGAATTTTTGACATGCAGGTTAACACTTAAAGCGACAGAATTCATTACAATTAAAAATTTAAGGGCTTCCCAGTGGCTCAGTTGGTTAAGCCTCTACCTTCAGCTCAGGTCATGATCCCAGGGTCCGGGAAATGAGCCCTGAGTCAGGCTCCCTGCTCATCGAGGAGTCTGTTTCTCCCTTCACCCCTCCTCCTGCTCGTGCTCTCTCTCTTTCTCTCTGAAATAAATAAAATCTTTATTAAAAAATTAAATTAAATTAAAATTTTAGTTTTTAACACCAAGTCCGTTTTTCTATGTGGGATCAAAATGATGTTTCTAACAATATTCCATATTATGTCTTGTGTGACCCAAGGCAATTGGTATTCTATCTTGACTATTTATTTCTCTTTGTTTAGAAGGAGTTTGAATATCCATTTCTGAACACCGAAAGTCTAACATGTTGCCAAAGCACATTTGTAAGCCATGAGTAAGAGAGAAACATTTCAATCGCAGTGTAGATTTGAACAATTTCCTTGACAAAAGGCTGGTTCCTAACTCTCCTCTTGAGAAGGATCAGAATTATTTTCCTTCTTTAGGTGTATTGACTTTCTAGGATGATTTTATTTCCACCAATAAGGGAACCATAAACAATCATTGAAAGAGGAGGTTTCGATGATGTCACAATGGTACCATTCACTGATAAGGTACTCATAAATTAGAACCTGTAAGAGTACTATCTGCCTAATACATGTACAATAAAATGCTATTGAATTAAATGGGTAGTCATGAAGGAGAGAAAACAAGTTTGTTTATGCTTTTGTAAGGCATGGCTAACTAACTTCTCATTCCAGCTGGACAGCTCTGTGGTCCCAGCAGCCATATTGTTTATCTGACAAGGCATATCAATATTGCTATCTCCAGCTGTCAGTGGTATCTCATACACTGACAGTCTCCAGATGTTGCTTCTTTGGTCAGCATATTCATATCTTCTAAGGCAGCCATAACAAAATACCACAGACCGGGTGGCTTAACCAAGAGAAATGTATTCTCTCACAGTTGAGGAGGCTGGAAGTCAAAGATGGAGGTGCCAGCAGGGTTGGTTTCTCCTGCAGCCTCTCTTCTGGACTTGCGGATGCCACCATTTTGCTGCCTCTTCATATATTGTTGATCCTCTGTGTGCACACTTACCAGGTGTGTGTTCTTCTTCTTATAAGGACATATTGGATTAAGGCCCCATTTGAACAGCCTCATGTTAACCACCTCTTAAAGAACTTATCTCCAAATAGTTATATTCTAAGGTCCTAGGGATTGGGACTTCAACATATAAATTTTGGAGGAACACAATTCAGCCCATAACAGTCATACGCAATCTACTTCACTTGATCCTTCACTTCATACCTATGTACTAGCAAATACCGTTTTTCCTGCCCCATCCCCTAACCCCTTAGATTAATAAGAAATGCATTAAAACATTAAAGAATAGTACCTCCACATTTTCTGTCAATATTCACACTTCTAGTCAGAGTAGTTTTGAGGGAACAAGATCTGTGAATTGAAAAAGGAATCCAATCTAATATGAACTATTTCTTTGCAAGATCTACTTTGAAAGTAAGGTCAATATGGAGAAAAAAAAACTATACTTTATCAACAGAGAGCCAGCACAAAGTACAGATTTCTTGCATGAATCACTTGTTCCCCGTACTTTGAACAAGGCCAAAAGCATACTCTGACACTGAAAATGACTTACAGTTCCCAGACCCTTCCTCATTTCTTACCTGTCTTCTGCTTCTATGGTGGTAGGCACACACTTCCCTGAAGGTATCCTATCATGTATATGGACAGAGGAAAGTATGTAGTCAAAAGTGATTAATGTCACTTCCTAAAACCTGTACCCCACAGGGGATAGAGTACATGATTCAGAGCACATGATTGCTGCATATATACAAATCCCCAAGAACAACCCAGAGACGGATAGCTCTGTTATCTTGGCAGACTGCTTAAACCTTCTGCGTAATCCTTGTCTATTTGCTTTCAGTACATTTCTTGCACTTCATTGCTTTGCTCTGAATCACAGAAAGGACTACCCTTGCATATCCTATGCTCTCAGGTCAGCTGGCTTCAGAAGGGATTTGGCATAGGTGGGGTATTGGAGGGTGAGAGAAAAAGAGAATCCAGGCTATTTCTCTTTCTCCTTCTTCCTCTCCCCTTGGTGACTTCTTCTTGGGCTGTAGCTCTTTGGTGGGTCCAGCTCCCACCAAACTGGCCTACCCTGTTCAAGGTCCTCCTGGTGAGGCAGGTCCCTGAGCCCTGAAAATCTTGCCTCCTTCTATCACCCTCCAAATTAAGAGTCATAATGATTTCTCGATGTTGCCAAACTGGTTTAACTCCCTGTCCCTGTTTGGCTTCTTAGTTCTTTCACTACCTATATAATCAATTATTTGGATTAAGTATCCCTTGATTTAAATATTGAGGGAGTATTCTGTTTTTCTGACATGAACTTTATTGACATATGTTCTCTGGATCAGTTCTGTCATCTATAAAATGAGAATAATAATATAGGGCTATTTTGATGATTAAATGATTAAGTACATATAAAGTATTTAAAACACCATAAGACACAAAGTGAGTGCATAGTAAAAGTAAGCAAGTTCTTGCTTTTATAATAATGATAATAATAACTATTATTATTAGGTTTTCCTTGTGGTCTGTACATTGAGAAGTTAAAACCATTAGGTGAGCACCAAAAAGAATTTGTCAACTAGGGTTGAATATTCTTAGTCTAGAAAAACAAGACATGAAGCAGAGTTAAGTGAGGTCAGTTTACAAAATCTTACAGTCTAAGAAGAGACTGTTTCACTGACATTTCTGTAATAATTTCATATCAAATCATGTACAAAAGAACCTGCTTAGTTATTCCTAGGCAACTACTTTACCACTAGTTTCAGACACTTGGTGATTATTTGTATTCTTTCTTGGATAGTAGAAAAGACACAAAGGTCAAATGTAAACGCCTTTAATTTTTAAAAATACATACTAGAGATATGGCAAATCAAAATTTATTTTTGGGTGGGCAATATTATTAGCAAGTAGAAACAGAACAAAGGGAAAAACTTAAATATTAGGCCGAAATGCTACTCATTTTTGGGTTCTGCACAATGACATACTGAAAGGGTGCTCAATATGTAATTGAAAAGAATTTATAAACAAAAATGAAAACAAATTTTTTAAATCTCCTTTCACACTTTTCAGGCTTTCGGGAAATGTTTTTAGTATGTTTAGTATATCTGATATCATTTTATAAAATGAGATATGTAAATAATAATCTATTGTCTCAACATATTAGTTTGGTCTGTCTTTCATCAAGAACAACATATGGTAGTTAAATAGTACTGTTCAAATATACCATAGCTTTCAGTTTGGGTTATCATATTATAAACACCCATAATTGTATGGAAATACTGACTGGGAATAAATGCTGTATAAATAAAAACAGAGTAGGATGTTTTAAAATTAGATTCTATTGGTTTCAACTTCAGAACCTTTGCTCCAAGACTGGCCACACTGCCAGGTGAGTTGTAATGGCTATTCTAGGCCTTCTCTTTTAAGGGGAATACAAGAAACAGTCTATGATATTTTAGAGTCAACTACTACTCTTTCTATACTTACTATGTGCCAAGACCCATGCTAAGTACTTCACACTTCAAACAACCTAATCTTTATAACAACCCCATGAAATTGGAATTATTACACTTTTCACAGAGGACGAAGCTGTGACTTACTAAGTAAATTGCCCAAGGACACACAACCAAAACATACTAACCTGGTATGAACCCAGGTGGGAGGTCTGTCTGACTTCAAAACTTCAGCCTTTAAACACCCTACACTGTGGACCAGCCATTTTCTAAGTGTGGCTGATCGATTCCTGGAGGTATTCAAAACCCTTCCAGGGGGCTGGCAAGATTCTCCCTTTTCCAACTATAAATCTGTGTATATATACACAGATTTTCCTCTTATACTTCAACCCAAACAATATATGGTAACAGAACGAAGAAGCAGATTAGAGAATTATGTTGTCCTCTGTTAAACCAGACATGAAAGATTTGCAAAACCATAAAGCAGTCTCATTCTTCTCACTGATCTTTTTTATTTTGAAAAATATAGTTATTGTCATAAAAGTAATATTTACATTAAAATGTAATGGGCTTCTTGGTTTTACATGAAATAATAAATATGTTTGAAAATTCCAGTTTTAACTTCTAATACCATAAAGAGTGATAGATATAACTTACAGATATAAAACCTCATTGAGATCGTCAATAATTTTTAAGCATGTAAAGCAGTCCTCGGATCAAAAATGTTGAGACTCACTGCTTTAGATTTCCATCGTCATCAGTCATTTTGCAAGAACTAGCAATAAAACTGATCTGACAGCTCTTTATGCCCCTCAGGGATCATGTATCACTATTGTGATCCTTCAAGAAATTGAGATAGAACTAAATTGAATCAAAATTTCTTCCTTATCCAAGTACAATTCAAAAACTAGTTTATTTCTAGGTTTAGAGATTACCATGCAGAAAAGTAGAGCCCTAGAAAGTGTGGATGAAAAAATGAAATATCTGTTGTTGAAAGGATTGAAGATGAATTATTTCAAAGTGGCCTGAAAATGGTAAAAGATGATTCAAATGCATATTGTTATGTTATTATAATATTTTGGTAGTAATCAAATTATGGTACTTAGGAATTGGCTTTAGAAGATAACCATAGTGCTATTTAATAAATATAATTTTATTGCACTAATATATTACTATATTATATATGTGTTATAACAAATACAATAAATAAAATAATTTTACATTTAAGTGTTCTACCACATATAAGTCACTTGTGTCTCTGTAATGGGAGACAGTGCAGGACCTACTCTATATTCATTTTACAAATGTGGAAACCTAGTCTTAGAGTGGTTGAGTGACTTACCAACAGTACACAGCAAGTATGTGGTTGTGTTAAAATTTTTATCTAGCATAATACATCAACAAATATTTATTGAATTAAAAAATCAGGCCTTTTAATTCCTAGTCCAGTGTCTTACCTCAGGGCAATGTATTTTGCAACACTGCCTCATTTGCCAATACTATTCAAAATGAATTCAAAAAGGCACATTGTAGGTATTCATTTAGAACTCACTTATGGAGATCTTTGTCAGGAGAGCAATAACAGATGAAGATGATATGCATTCGTTTATTGAGGGCTTGTAGTCAATCCTCAAATTTATTTTTTTTCCATCTTCAAAGAGTAAGTGATGTAATGCTAACTATCTTTCACATGGCATGTTAGGATTAACTTCCAAAAAAACAGGAACACACACACACGTTTCACTGGAATTTCAAAAGTATGATAATTTTGCCAAATAAATGGTAGTTTAGTATACATCTTGTTTATGACAAGTCCATTTAAGACAAACCAATGATCCCACCCTACTGCCTCTTTAGAATTTCAGTACCATGGACAAAGATGGGAAAAAAACAATCTCTACCCCCAAAAAGCTTATAGCCTGATGGGGAGTCAGCTACAAACACAGTGTCATAGTGTACAAGGTAAGGAGGAAACTAGGAATAGGATTAATCCAACTCTGGCTAAATAAGATGGTCTTTACTCTGACACAGTTCACAATCTGATGAGAAAATCAGGAATATAGACAACAGAATACCAGATCTTAATAAGCAAATTTATTTACAAATTACTGGAAGTCAGAGGAAGGAGAAATGGATTCAGTCTGAGAAAATAAAGCAAGGTTTCACAGAGGTGACATTTGATAGAGGCATTGTGGAAAAAGAATGAAGTAGGAGTAATTGACAACAGGATCCTCAGGTCCCAGCCTACTAAAAACTTAACCTTTCCCTCACAGAAACTTGAAGTAAAAGATCATGAACCTGTTGTAATTTTTTTTAATCCAATTACCCACATGTGCTGAGCAGGAAATCCTGTTGACAGAGTCTCTACAACAGTTAAGCTGGTGAGTAGGGGACAAGGACAGGGGATACCCTCAAGAATGGCAATCATACTTCTTGAACATTGCAGAACCATCATTTCAATTAAATGGAATCGTCCACAGCTGTGTATATGAATAGCAACTTCTGGGAAGACAGGAAGTCTCCAGAACCCTTTTGTGTTATTTCCTTCTTTATGTAACTACTGCCCCAAAATGGCCATACACTTGGCCATTAAATAATCTTACTGTTATGTTTTAAAATTCTCTAAGTTTAGGGGCACCAGGGTGGCTCAGTCGGTTAAGCATCCAACACTTGATCTCAGCTCAGGTCTTGATGTCAGAATCATGAGTTCAAGTCTCAAGTTGCACTCCTTGTTGGGTGTGGAGCCTATGTTAAAGTAAAGTAAAGTAAAGTAAAGTAAAGTAAAGTAAAGTAAAGTAAAGTAAAGTAATAAAATAAAATAAAATAAAATAAAATAAAATCCTCTGACTTGATTTCAAGTCTTTCTTGCAAATCATATCTGCTTCACATTTTTATCAACAATACAATCAAACTAAGCCTATTTCTTGAAAATGCCAACACTTTGTATTGGATGTATCAGGCATTGTGTAAAGGCAGCCCACTATCCGACCCCCATGTTTGGACAATTGACCATTGTGTCCTGGTGAGAGGTAGGGCCCCACATACTGCCACAGAAACCAAAAATGAGAGATACTTGGTATCTCAGAGCCACAGAATGGACTCTGCCATTCAGATGTTCCCCCAGGCTCACTGAATCCCTAGGTAGTGAGACAAAGAAAGCGATAATTTAGAATTCTTTCTAACGGTGGGAGTATTGAGGGTAATGGGAAGTGGTGGTCATAGTGAGTGCTTCATGGATAGTGTCTACTATCAAGCCAAGGACGTAGCAATACACCTCAGTGGCTTGAAGGTGATCTCTTTAACTGGAGTTCTAACCGTCCCCACACCTTAGTTCCTATTCATTTTCCAAGCTGAATTCTCTCTGCTACCTTTTATTCTGTCAGCTGCCAAGTAGGTTTCCAACACACTTTTTTGTTAAAGGCAGAATTGATTTCTGTCACTTATAACAAGGAGCCCTAACTGGCCCAGTTTTCCCTAAGTAACAGAATGTATAATGTAATTGCATCTTGTAGTACTTCTAATTGGAAAATTTCTAAGAAAAAATGCATTTTAAGAATTTCTTAACAATTGTTAAGTGACAGGTGATGGCATCCCAAAGGAAGGATGTCTTTATGGTTGAATATGAAGAAAGATACATTGATTTGAGTAGCTGGACTCCCAAACCCAAGGGGATAAACTTTCACTAGACTTTGCAATTCCGATGCTTGCTAATTATAACCAAAACATAGCTGGTTAATGGATACAACTCATTCTCCAGTTGTGAACAGGCAGAGGAAGAAATAAAAGTAGGAGATGGGAAGAGCAGTTTCTCAGCAGGGTTGAACATAAAAAGAACCAGGATACTACAAGAAAGAACTCATCCACTAATTAATTCATTCAAGGAATATTCAAAGAATGCTTGTGTCTAAGTGAAGGAAAACACAGAGAGAACCAAAGAGGAGTCCAGCTCTCAAGAAGTGAATGAAAATATAGATATGTAAAAATATAATGACACAAAGCTGTCATAGTTACCTATGATATTCCAGAGGCTTGGGCATTAGTTTACTGCATCATAAGTTACCACAAATTCAGTGGCTTAAAATAACCCATTGTATTATCTCACATGTCCTGCGAGCGAGGAGTCTAGGCCAGCTTCCCTGGGATCTCTGCTCAGGGTCTCACACAGCTGCAAGCAAGGAGTCACCAGGACTGGGGTCTCCACTGGGCTGGAGGTCCTCAACCACGCTTCCGTGGTTGTTGGCAGAATCCATTTCCATGTGGCTGCCCCAAGGCTGGCAGTTTCCTTCTTCAAGAGGGGAAGGAAGGAGAGAGGCTCTAACCCTCTGGAACAGGGCCCATGTGATTAGGTCTGGTGGTTGCCAGAGGGAAGGTGGGTGGGGGATGAGCAGAAGAGATAAAGAGAAAAAAAACCCACACAGACTTTCAAAAACCCACACAGCATTTCCATAGATTGAAGACACTGGTAAAAATCTGCGGCGTGCGCTAGGCTCTTCCAAATTTCAGTGGAGGCAGTTCTGTACTAGAACCACACTGATTTCATCAAATCCCATTTAATTCACATTCTCTTTATTGTTACCTATCAATCTAAGTTTGTGATTTGTTTTATTGCTCATTTGAAATACAGAATTCTTACAGGACTGGCTGGTACACTGGGACTTTGGTCCTAAAGACCCAGGAAATAACTATCCCTTATAAAGTACTAGCCTTCTTATGACTCCCACTTTTGATATTTTTCTGAACAGTTAACAGAATTGCAAAGGATTTTGTTTGCAAACTTTTATTCTCTAAAGACTCTAAATTATATACTTGATGGTGAGATATTAATTTATTATCAAAAATAAGCAAAAGAAAAATAAAAGCAGACTTAAATATCAATGACTACAAATTTCGATATAAAAAGGATTTTACTTTCCCCTTGAAATTTGTATTTTGTTCAAAAGCATATAGCTAAACAAAAGTTTTAAGAAGAGTCATCTTAATTTTCCAACTAGTTATATTGTTTATTCAACTTGGGCCAAAATTAAGGTGGAAAATATTTTACACTGAATAGACTGCAAGGACCACACACACACACACACACACACACAGGCACCCACGCACGCACACACACAAACATCAAAAAGCCTCATATCTGAGAATCCCCAACTTATGGTTAGTAACACTGGAACAGTACAATAGTTTCCATCTTACTTTAGTTAGAATGTACCCGGCACAAGTACTTTGCTCTTTAAATATTTATTAATGTGTTTAAATATTAAAAAGAAAGCCTCTCTGATACTAGGCATGCACTAAAACAAATTGAAATTGGTTTCTGAGTTTCAATATTGATATTCTCTTTGGGAACAACTGAGAAAAAGAAAACAATGACAAAAAGTTGCACTCAGGGACGTTCTCAAAGCCAAAAATAAGATATATAAACTATATTTAGATTGATAACTAAAAATCCAGGGTATTTTACATATTCTTATTCCTGAACTCAGCTAAATAAAAACTTAGTACACTTTCTCATTCTTAAACTAGGTGGTTGTGGAATGCAACTAAAATGTACATGGTTGGGAATTATTGTCTTCTCTCTGGAGGTATAAAGATTTTTCAGGTATCTTGTTATTATTTTTTGATATTTTGGTCCTCCCTGAACATAAAGTTGGCATTTGGGTGAGTATATTCTGCCTATATTTTGTGACACAAATAACATTTATTGGATTTACAAAGTTAAATAGTTTCCTTTCATATTCTGGAAAAATAGCATATTAGTAGTTGCTCATTTTCCACATCTTAATCTGTTTTTTTTTAAATAATTTTATTCTTAAGGTGATCAACAGACTTTTTTTTCCCTTCTCTTTGTATCTTGATGAATAAGCAGCCAGTGCCTTAAATTTAATCATAAATATGAGTCATACAACGAATATGAATAAATCACAGGTCTAGAAATAGATTTTTCCCATTTCACCACAATTGAAAAAGAATTCTAACAATCTCAAAGTTTGAATTCAGGTCTATGCTAATTCCAGGGTATAAGTGGTCTGTTCTGCATTGATTTATTGCCTTAACTTAGGCTGTTCTCATTTTTAAAAGATAGTGATGACTTTTCACAAAATTCTTGTGCTGTGAGGCATTCCATTTTAGTGACATACATTCAACACAAATGTATGTCCTATTTTTTAGAATGGGATTTAATTTAGAAGTCTTTCTTATTGCTTATCAATTTTTCCTGGCATCTCAACCATATTTTTAAACTTTAAATTGATTTTTGTAACACAGAAATATCGCCCTTCTGTTTGATAATATATTAGATCATTAAT
The DNA here is from genome assembly GCF_002007445.2 of Ailuropoda melanoleuca. NCBI lineage: Eukaryota > Metazoa > Chordata > Mammalia > Carnivora > Ursidae > Ailuropoda > Ailuropoda melanoleuca. The sequence continues at coordinate 26,200,459 of NC_048218.1, forward strand.
GACACTTCTAGAAGACAGCTGCCAGCTAATTATCATGTTATACATATATATGCCAATTTTACATACACTCTGATAGTGGAGAGGTTGTTTATTTTTTTAATAAGTCAACACTATAGCTGGAGGTGTATGGAATTATTCTTAATTCAGAACAATTCTATTTGTCAACAGAATGGAGACTTCCAGGAAACTTTTTTTATAATTAGGATCCATTCAATTTTTCTTCCCCAGACTTTAGAGAGCCATCTCAGACTTTACGAAGTAGTTGAAAATCACACATTTATCCTGTAATACACTATTGATGCTAGTTCTGACTAAACTACTAAGGTTGGATACTTACCCAACACACTTTAAAAATAGAATACAAAAGTGGGGGAGAAAAGAACCCATGACATACTAGCTCTTCTCAAGCAGAAGTATGCCTTAATGCAGACTATACATCTGCACTATTTTTCTTTCATCAAAGCCTATTGTCATTTAAGTTTGGAAATAAACACTCAAATGAATATTCACCCAAAGAGTCACAGGATATTTACATTAGCCAGGCAGTGGCCGAGGTTCAAGAGCAAATAAGGAAAATGGTCCTTGCTCTCAAAAAGCTTATTTTCTACTAGAGACAAAACAGGTAAATACAAAGTGAGGATAGGTGCAATGAAATGAATATGTTCAAGGTAACAAAGACAGATGTGATCCCTTCAAATGGGGAAGATCAATGCGGTGGACTGGTGTCCCCCAACAAAATTCATATGTTGAAATCCTAATCCTCCTTGTCATGGTATTAAGAAGTGGGGGCCTTTGGGAAGTGATTATGTTGTGAGGGCAGAGCCCTCATGAACGAACTAATCCTCATGCAAGGACTAATGCTTTTATAGAAGGGAACTCAGAAAGCTCTGTCACCCTCTTTCATCCATTGGATTCAATGAAAGTCTGTAGCCTGAACCCAGAAGAATGCTTTCCTTGGAACCTGACCACCTGATCTTGGACTTCCAGCTTGAGAACAGTGATTAAAGAAACGTCTGTTGTTTAAGCCACCCAGTCTATGACTCTTTGTTACCGCGGTCAAAACAGACTAAGATAGTAAAGTCTTCATAGCAGCACTGAGAGAAATTGTACCCCAAATGGATGTAAGTGCTCCCGCGTGAATGGACAGAAGAGCACAAGTAAAGGCACAGAAACTTGAAGCATCAAGTGCCTTCTGGGAACCTCAAGAGTGCTGGTTGGCAATATGAAGCATGGTGGGATAAGGCTGGGAAGGCTGGTAGAGGCCAGGAAATGTACAGCCTTTCACCAGGAAAAGAAGGTTAAGCTTGTAAGACATTATGTTGTCTATTACTTATTTCTAATATTTTTATAACTACTTCTAGAATTGGAGCTCCTTTTCCTAGGAAATATCATGTAGAAAGTCAATGTATAAAATTATACTTAAGTGAGGCCTCTCTCATTGACTGCGAGGTGTCCAGAGTCACTATAGTGATACAAAGACCTATTTCAAATGCATGTTACATAAATACATACGTTCAAAGAGCAGGCACCTTGTCTTTTGAACATTGAGGATGGCATGTCCACTCAGCCCTTTGCCAACAGGATAAAGGCTTTTATTCCCAGTTCTATAAAAAACATGAAGAAGTGTTGCAAGAGGGGAGAATGTAGCCATATGGAGAAGGTGTCTATTGTTAATTTAGACACCTCCACCCCCACCTGGGAAGAGACCTGCTTTTGTTTGAAAGGGTCCTGAGAATGAGGCAGGATGCAGTGGCTGGTGAAGCCAGCCAGGAAATGCATTACTCTCTGTACTCTCCAGTTTATGTTTTGTTTCAGTTCTTTAAACTTGGGATTGCAGTTGATGCAAGTAACAAAACAGAGGTTTGCTAGATTCTGTGTGAAAGTAGAAAGGAGGAAAGAAAGAGAAGGGGGAAAAACTATTTAGATTGGGAAGGAAGCATTTGAGAAAGAAAAACAGAAATGTCTAATGTCTAATGAAGATTTTGCTGATGTCTAATGAAGATTTTGCTTAAGTTTCTGCAGGGTGGTATGTAACATGACACATTCTCCCTCTCTCTGCAAAACCTTAACAAACCATCCATTTCTCATTACTGCTTGACAGAGTGTTGAGTGTTTTGTGAGAGATCCAACAACATGCTGAAAACAGCCTCCAGGTAGATAAGGAGCCAAGGGTGAGGCTGGCCAGGAAGCCTCCAGGAGTGAGTTTTGGAAGATTGAGTGATTTAGAGTTTATTCTGAAACCCACCCCTTCCTGCCATATTAACTTAGAAGATATATGTCACTTTGACTAACTGTTATGGTTGTGTTGTTAATTAGGGTTATAATGCCATCTGATCCCAAGCTTTCCCTGCTACTTGGATTCCAAGTCGTAGCTGCTTTTACCTCGTCCTCCTGCTTGGCTAGAGACTGGTACTGAATTCGTACCAACTGTGGACAACCATGAAGGGACCAGGGGTTATTTTGAACGTCAGTCCCTTGGACCCTCTTTAGGAGCTATAAAATTTACCTACACCAAGAACTGATTAGGATAATAACTAGGAGGGATACAGGCTCATATTTCCCCTGGCCAGAAAAGTTCCAGCTTCTTAATTTCCCGTCTTAGCTCTGTTGAAAGTATCAAATGCCAGATTGAGGACAAATGAAGAAGCGGCCCTGAAAGGAGGAGGCTTAGCTCAGTTCCAGGGGGCTCACCTTCAGAGCACACACACATAACATTCACCCTGCTATCAACACTTCAGTGAAAAGTAAAAGGGGCAAGGTTTGGGGACTGTTATTTCTGTCTTTGTCAGGCCCATGAAAAGAATCAACTGAGGTGAAGAAGAAGGAACAAGTAACTTTTGATATATGGGGGCAATATAATGGTTAAAAACCCAGACTCAGACACAAGTGCTTTTCAAACATGAATGAACCCATACATCACCTGGGAATCTCATACAAAGTGAAATTCTGATGAGTAAGATTAGAATGGGGGCATAGCATCTGCATTTCTAATAATATTACCAGTGATACAATTCTTCTGGTCCAATGATCCCACTTTGGGTGACAAAATTCTGGAGTCAAATTGCCTGTGTTCAAGTCCTCGTTCTGGGTTGCACCAAGCTATGACCTTGGGTAATTTGATACCCACTGTTTTCTCATCTGCAAAATGGGAATAATACTATTACCTACATCCATGAGTTGTTGTAAAAGTTAAAAGAGTTAATACAAATAGCACAGAGAAGAGTGTCTCGCACATGGTAGGTGTCAATAAATATTTGGTGAATGGCAGCCAAGCTATGGAAACAACTCAGATGGTTATCAACAGATGAACGGATTAAAAAAAATGTGATATACATACACAATGGAAGAGTAAAATGTTGGTTACCAGCTTGGGAAGTCGGCGGGAGGTAATATTGATTGAGGGTACAGAGTTGTAAGGAGTAGTAAATAAGCCACAGAAATCTAATAAACAGTATAATGAATATAGTCAATAATTCTGTACTATAATGATGTAATGTGATAAATATTGCTTCAATGGTAATCAAATTACAGTATATAAGTATGTCAAAGTAATACATTGTATGCCTTAAATTTACAAATTGTTATGTGTGAAATTTATCAGATACAAACTATTTGGTGAATGACTTACTCAGCAGCAGGATATGAAGATAGGAGGAGTAAAAAGGGTCTGTACTTTAAACCCAGCTCCTCTGCACCTCCCCCAAAGACTCATCTGCCCTAACTCGGCACCATTGGGTATCTTTGAGTCAACTCTGTAGAATCCTTAGGGCTCAAAAGAACAAAATGGGAAGCCTCTGTAGAAGCTAGAGGAGTCGTGTTTTTTGTTTTGTTTTGTTTTTGTCTACCTGGAGTGGAAAATAAGCAGATTTGTGTTTAAGAAAATCACTCTGAGGGGCGCCTGGGTGGCACAGCGGTTAAGCGTCTGCCTTCGGCTCAGGGCGTGATCCCGGCGTTATGGGATCGAGCCCCACATCAGGCTCTTCCGCTATGAGCCTGCTTCTTCCTCTCCCACTCCCCCTCCTTCTGTTCCCTCTCTCACTGGCTGTCTCTATCTCTGTCGAATAAATAAATAAAATCTTTAAAAAAAAAAAAAAGAAAAGAAAATCACTCTGAGAGCAGATGAGAGACAGATAAAATGGACAAAATGAGGGCTGGGGAGATAAGCTTACAGACTCAGAGTAGAAAAGTGACCAAAAGACCCTGAGATTAGGGCAGTGGAGAGAATTGGGGAGGGGGACAATACAAGTATGATTAAGGAGGTTGACCTGGCAAGACGTGCCATTAATTGCTGGGCACAACTGAGGATTAGGGAGAAGTATGGGAAAGTCTCCCAGTTTTCTAGCTTGGGTAAGAAGACTAATTTGGGGGATCATTTGCAGAGATAGAAAGTAAAGGGAGAGGAAATATGTCATAAAGGAGATGAATAAAGCAGGAGGAGACTAAGATGGCACTGAGATTGATTTTGGACATGGTGGAAATGGTTTTGGAGCTAGATAACCACAGGCAATTGGCAATCCAGGCCTGGAGCTGAGGAGACATACATGTTGACCAAAGAGACTTGGAAGTCATCAGTATTTGTGTATTAAGGACCTGGAAGTCTACCCAGCAAAGTAAGAGCTGTAAGAAGTGGTCAAAATATGGAGGCCATGGAAGAGACTGACAAATAGACAGAGGTAGAAAAACTCAAAAAGGAGGTACAGGAGAAGGCTAGGGAGGAGAGTGCTTTAGCAATGAGGGAATGGTCAACAGGGCCCAATTCCACAAAGCAACCGTTACTCTCCCAGAAACCAGCCCTTCCTTCATGATTCCTCTATACTGCTGCTGGGCCCAATATCCTGAAACACGTGTTTCATCGTGCCATATTCATTCTCTTCCATACTTTACAATATATTTTTTTAACTTGGAAAATATATCTTGTTTGGTAACATAAGTACCTATGTCTCTAAAGTGTTAAGAAATGTATGACAATAATAAATACCAAATTTAGGATGATAGTTACCTCTGCAGAGGGTGGGACAGTTATTATCGGGGAAGGAAGCACTCAGATTTCAACTGCATTGATAATGTTTAATTTTTGAGCTAAGTAACAGGATCATGGATTTAAGTTTCTGAACACTTAAATAATACCAAAAAAAACAAAAACAAAAACAAAACAAAACCCACCAACAAAACCTATTTAAAAAATACCTTATAATGATACCAACCTAAAAGTCACCCTGAAATTTTTAAGGTCTTCTCGGTTTGGGATCTCTGTCTCAGCTATTTTCCACGATTCTATACAGTGTTCTCTTCTGAAGCCATCTTTTTTCTACATCATCCAAAAAGGTCATTGTCAAGTATATTTCTTTGCCTTCTTTCAGTCATAGTGCCCTCCTGCCAGACATGCATCTCCATTCAGTCAGGTAATACTCTCCAAAATCTTACAGCCCTTTAAGCTCAGAAACCCTTGTTGCTGATTGCGACATTAGAAATGACCTCCTCATCCTCTGAAATATCATGAGTATGTGTGTGTGTGTAAGTGACAATCTTATCTATCACTTTTTTTTTTTAAAGATTTTATTTATTTATTTGACAGAGATAGAGACAGCCAGAGAGAGAGGGAACACAAGCAGGGGGAGTGGGAGAGGAAGAAGCAGGCTCATAGCGGAGGAGCCTGATGTGGGGCCCGATCCCACAACACCGGGATCACGCCCTGAGCCCAAGGCAGACGCTTAACCGCTGTGCCACCCAGGTGCCCCTATCTATCACTTTCAAATCTATCTGTATGATATTTCTCTTACTATATTTTTCAATAATTTTAATCTTGATTATACATTAAAATTATCTGGGGAGCTCTTAAAAATATTAGTACTTAGACCCCAACTCAGGCCCCACTTCAAATAGGCCTGAATGACAGAATTTTTAAAAAGCTTCCAAGTTCATTCTAATATACAGTTATAGCCTAATCATGCCTTGAAGACAGGGCAACCTCTTCTTAGCCACCTCAACACCAGCACAGAATTTTACATATATGAGAAATGAAATACAAGAATGAGAAATATGTAAATGTGAGCTCAAATACTAATTTCAGTCACTGAAAGTAGGTAAAGCTAATAATCTTAAACTGTTGCACTATTCTTCTTCTGACATTACAATATATATAAAAAAATCCACTTAGCAGTAACATGACCTTCAATGTTTCAACATAATGAATCCTTGGAAACAAGTTTTGAAAATGTGCAAACAGGAACAGCAGAACTGAAATTGAACACCGACTGGCGGGATGTTAAATACTAAAATCCAAAGAGACAGGACCATTAATAAGAGCTTTTAGTTTCAATGTTTGACAACCAATCCTTAATCCCAGAAAGGATCAAAGTCGCAGTAGACAACTGTAAAGGATACAGCATAAAGAATGTAGGGCATTTAGTCAAACAATGACAATGCAAATATGTTAAAAATTTTTGGTCAGGATGCTATTAAATAGTGGAAAAAATGCAGGATCCTGTTCTAACTCTCTTAATTAAATCATAACTGCCTGTAACTTGTATATTGCACTGAATTTTAGAGGCAAATAATATTTAAATGCCTAAAGTTGTTTCATCTATGCTAGTTCTGTTAAATTATATGCTTCTATTTGCAGAAGTCCCGAGAGCAAGAGTTAGATGATTGTTTATATCATTGACATCCCATCAGAAAAGAGAATGAATTTTTAATCCAATTTTTCAGAAGGAAAATGAGTAAATATATTAGACAACTTTTAATGTCTCTTTTAACCCTTAGATTCTTCCAATTATTTCTATTGATCTATCCTCAAGCTCACTGATTCTTTCCTCAGTCATGTCACATCTACAAATGAGCCCATAGCAGGCATTCTTCATTTATGTTATAGAGTTTTTGATATCTTGCATTTCTTTTTCAATCCTTCTTAGATTTGCCATTTCTCTGCTTAGATCACCTCTACGTTCTTGCACATTGTCCATTTTTTCCATTGGCCTGCTACAATATTAATCAGTTACTTTTATTAAAGAAGTTTTTTAAGAAACTTTATTCTATCAACCTTATTTCCATTTTCTGCTTGAGAGTCTGTGGATGAACAACTTAAGGCCACTCAGTGTTCCTACCCATTGAGTGACCAGAGCAGTGGGAGCTGCCGACCAGTTCTAAGTAGCAGGCGGAGTGCTCCAGTCTTTAGTGGATAACTGCTGGGTAGGCACAGAGGACACCTGCGTGCCTTTGGACCAGCCTGTGACCTTGGGTTGAGTAGCAGTAAAGTTAGGAGCTGGAACAGTCCATTCGCCCTGAAATTCCTCCTTAGTCACATAGCCTCAGCAGTGACTTGCTTTTCCTTTTTTCTTTCTTTTTTTTTTTTTTTAAGATTTATTTATTTGAGAGAGAGAGCAAGTGAGCATGAGTGGNTTTTTACTTATGTGACAGAGAGACAGCCAGCGAGAGAGGGAACACAGCAGGGGAGAGGGAGAGGAAGAAGCAGGCTCCCAGCCGAGGAGCCTGACGTGGGACTCGATCCCCGAACGCCGGGATCACGCCCTGAGCTGAAGGCAGTCGCTTTAACGACTGCGCTACCCAGGCGCCCCCTTTTTTTTTTTTTAAGATTTATTTATTTGAGAGAGAGAGCAAGTGAGCATGAGTGGGGGGAGGGGCAGAGGGAGAAAATCTTCAAATTGACTCCCTGCTGGGTGTGGAGCCCCTGCCCCCTTGCAGGGGCTCAGTCTCACGACCCGTGAGATCATGACCTGAGCCAAAACCAAGAGTCTGACATTTAACTGACTGAGCCACCCAGGTGCCCTTTTGCTCCTCCTTTTCAATCTCTTTTCAGGATTTCTGTAAAAGGAGAAATCAGACATGACCTCCTATGGGTGTCCAGAGATGGTGCCACGCATGTGCAGAACTTCTTGGCCTGCACCCACCGCCTCAGACCCACTGAGTGAGCGCCCTCGGTGCACAGCATGGCAGCGTTCACACAGAGCAGAGGTGAGTCTGTGTTACACCGAGTGGTGGGAGGCAGGTTAATATGAGACACTTCTGTGAGACGCTGGTGGTCAGCCCTGTGAACAGTAACCACCAGAAGTCTGGGCTCCCAGAAGGCTGCCTGGATCTGGTTCCAGGTTCCAGGAGTAAGAGACCAGCGACAGCAGTGGCTCTAACGGCCGCAGGAAACTTCAGCACAGCTCGCTGGCCAGTTTTCCCAGACAACAAGACACTGCCATCAGCCGGGGTTTCAGTGGCAACGATGGCATGAGCCATCAGCGGAAGCTTCTCNCAGAGGTGAGTCTGTGTTACACCGAGTGGTGGGAGGCAGGTTAATATGAGACACTTCTGTGAGACGCTGGTGTCAGCCCTGCGAACAGTAACCACCAGAAGTCTGGGCTCCCAGAAGGCTGCCTGGATCTGGTTCCAGGTTCCAGGAGGAAGAGACCAGCGACAGCAGTGGCTCTAACGGCTGCAGGAAACTTCAGCGCAGCTCGCTGGCCAGTTTTCCCAGACAACAAGACACTGCCATCAGCCAGGGTTTCAGTGGCAACGATGGCATGAGCCGTCAGCGGAAGCTTCTTCCAGGTTCTCTTCAGATGATATAGCTGCCATCACTTCTCCTTTTGTAGAGGTACCCTTCCATTTGGAAGTCAAGGTCAGTGCCACCGGAGTGGGTTCTTGCTGCATGGAACCTGAGGACATCCTCCTCCTTTATCTGCAAGATGTCAAGGGCTCCAGACACTACAAGTTTCCCTTTAAGTTACAACTGGAACCCAGGACAATGCTGTATGGACCTTTCTGGATAGTACAGGAAGGCTAATCATAGTTACTTTAAATTCTCTGCATGATAATCCCTAAGTCCATGTCATATCTGAAGCTGGTTCTAACATTTGCTTTGTCATTTTAAAGATTGATTGATTGATTATTTATTTAGGGGGGGTGCATGTGAGCAGGGGGAGGAGCAGAGGGAGAAGGAGAAGGAGGCAAGCAGATCCNCCTCCTTTATCTGCAAGATGTCAAGGGCTCCAGACACTACAAGTTTCCCTTTAAGTTACAACTGGAACCCAGAACAATGCTGTATGGACCTTTCTGGATAGTACAGGAAGGCTAATCATGGTTACTTTAAATTCTCTGCATGCTAATCCCTAAGTCCATGTCATATCTGAAGCTGGTTCTAACATTTGCTTTGTCATTTTAAAGATTGATTGATTGATTATTTATTTAGGGGGGGTGCATGTGAGCAGGGGGAGGAGCAGAGGGAGAAGGAGAAGGAGGCAAGCAGATCCCCTGCTGAGCACGGAGCCCAACTCCGGCCTTCTCATGACCCTGAGATCATGACCTAAGCCAAACTCAAGAGCCAGACGCTTAATCGATGGAGTCACCCAGGCTCCCCCTTGCTTTGTCATTTTAGACTGTGTTTTTTCTTGTCTGTGGTAGGTCTTGTAATTTTTTGTTGAAAGGGGAATATGCTATGCATGATAATTAAAACTGAGCTAAATAGGCCATTCGTGTGAGGCTTTATGTTAATTTTTGCTGTAGCTGTAGATGCCAGAAGCTTCAAATTCCTCTCTTGTCTGTGTTTTATTTTCCCTGTTGACACTGGGCTTCCCTAAGTACGCCACCGCAGAAAAGGCCTGTTCCTGGCTGAACCTACTGATGTCATCCACTGTTACACTGGAAACCTGTGGGTGTAGCGGTATGATGGGGGCAAGGGGCGGGCGTTAGTGGGCCTTTGTCCTTGGACTGTGACCTTCCCAAGTTTTTCCCTAGTGGTAGAGCTTCTCCTAACTCCCACCCCAGGCAGCCTTCTGGGAGCCCAGACTTCTGGTGGTTACTGTTCGCAGTAACCCTTCCATGGCTGCATCTGTATGAATCTATTTCCTTCAAGTCCTGATCCTTGTTGACTCTGGGTTTTTTTTTGGGGGGGGGTTGGTTTTTGTTTTTGCCTTTTTAGGTGAAACAGGAAGGCTGGAGGTGGGTGGAATGGAAGGAATTCCCTTCTGCCAGCAGGAGAGCAGTCCCTCACTGTGGTTCAAACTGGCGGTTTATTTCATGGTGCTTACTCTTCCCCTTCCCTGCCAGGACCACGACAATCCCTCTTGGATCTTCATAGTGAGAACCTAGTACAGGCAGGAGAATCAAAGCCCATGAAAATGGGAGACCGTCTTAAGACTCCAGCCCCCAGAAGTTTCTCAATCTTACCTTGGTCCCTGCTCAGCTTCTAGCCACTCACCAGAGTTACCATGACAGTGTTCCTACCTGTGTTCTTTTTTTTTTAATTTTTTTTTATTTTATTATATTATGTTAATCACCATACAGTACATCCCCAGATTCCGATATAAAGTTTGATGCTTCATTAGTTGCTTCATTAGTTCNACTCCAGCCCCCAGAAGTTTCTCAATCTTACCTTGGTCCCTGCTCAGCTTCTAGCCACTCACCAGAGTTACCATGACAGTGTTCCTACCTGTGTTCTTTTTTTTTTAATTTTTTTTTATTTTATTATATTATGTTAATCACCATACAGTACATCCCCCGATTCCGATGTAAAGTTTGATGCTTCATTAGTTGCTTCATTAGTTCATGTAAAGTTTGATGTTTCATTAGTTGCGTATAACACCCAGTGCACCATGCAATACGTGCCCTCCTTACTACCCATCACCAGTCTATCCCATTCCCCCACCCCCTCCCCTCTGAAGTCTTCAGTTTGTTTCTCATAGTCCATAGTCTCTCATGTTTCATTCCCCCTTCTGATTACCCCCCTTTTCTTTATCCCTTTCTTCCCCTACCGATCATCCTAGTTCTTATGTTCCATAGATGAGAGAAATCATATGATAATTGTCTTTCTCTGCTTGACTTATTTCACTTAGCATTATCTCCTCCAGTGCCGTCCATGTTGCAGCAAATGTTGAGAATTCGTTCTTTCTGATAGCTGAGTAATATTCCATTGTATATATGGACCACAGCTTCTTAATCCAGTCATCTGTTGAAGGGCATCTCGGCTCCTTCCATGATTTGGCTATTGTGGACAATGCAGCTATGAACATTGGGGTGCATATGGCCCTTCTCTTTACTACGTCTGTATCTTTGGGGTAAACACCCAGTAGTGCAATGGCTGGGTCATAGGGTAGTTCAATTTTTAACTTTTTAAGGGACCTCCACACTGTTTTCCAGAGTGGCTGTACCAACTTGCATTCCCACCAACAATGTAGGAGGGATCCCCTTTCTCCACATCCTCTCCAACAATTGTTGTTTCTTGCCTTGTCTATCTTTGCCATTCTAACTGGCGTAAGGTGGTATCTCAGTGTGGTTTTGATTTGAATTTCCCTGATGGCTAATGATTTTGAACATTTTTTCATGTGTCTGTTAGCCATTTGTATGTCTTCATTGGAAAAGTGTCTGTTCATATCTTCTGCCCATTTTATGATTTGTTTATTTGTTTCTCGTGTATTGAGTTTGAGAAGTTCTTTGTAGATCTTGGATACCAGTCCTTTATCTGTGGTGTCCTTTGCAAATATATTCTCCCATTCCGTGGGCTGTCTCTTAGTTTTTTTGACTGTTTCCTTGGCTGTGCAGAAGCTCTTTATCCTGATAAAGTCCCATAAGTTCATTTTATCTTTTATTTCTCTTGCCTTTGGAGATGTGTCGTGAAAAAGGTTGCTCTGGCCGATGTCATAGAAGTTGTTGCCTATGTTCTCCTCTAGAATTTTGATGGATTCCTGTCTCACATTGAGGTCTTTCATCCATTTGGAGTTTATTTTTGTGTATGGTGTGAGAGAGTGGTCAAGTTTCATTCTTTTGCATGTAGCTGTCCAATTTTCCCAGCACCATTTATTGAAGAGACTGTCTTTTTTCCACCGGATGTTTTTTCCTGCTTTATCAAAGATTAGTTGCCCAAAGAGCCGAGGGTCCATTTCTGGGTTCTCTATTCTGTTCCATTGGTCGATGTGTCTGTTTTTGTGCCAGTACCATGCTGTCTTTGTGATCACAGCTTTGTAGTACAGCTCGAAATCCGGCATTGTGATGCCCAGCTTTGTTTTTCCTTTTCAACAGTTCCTTGGAGATTCGGGGCCTTTTCTGGTTTCATACAAATTTAAGGACTATTTGCTACCTGCGTTCTGCTCCTGTGGCTTCTGTTCTGATCAGCAAGTGTCAGCTGTGTGTCTGGATAAACCTGTCTGTTCAGATTCCTGAGGGACAATCTGCCCTGAGGCCTCAGCTCTCTGAGGAGTTCAAGAAGAGTCGTGAATGTCAGTTTATCCAGTTTTTTTCATGTTGTGAGGATAGCAGTAACAATGTCCAAGTTCTTTACATGTCAAAGCTGAAGCTGGAAGCATAGAAGTTATTATAAGTTATTTCTAATTGGATATTTCTAAACTTGTAGGCAAATGTAATTCAAGATTTTAGAGTATTCTATCCAAACTACATATCTTGTCATTTAAGTATATTTTAAAACGTATAAAAGCTTATTTTAAAAAGGCTGTCCATGTTGAATATTAGTAAATTAGTAAGTATTAATATTTAATATTAAAATGAATGTTTTAATTTTTGGCAATTTCTATTGTTGATAGTGAAAATTGTTTTTTGTTATTTAGTTTATAGAACAATTGCTTCTCAATGAACAAATACAGCAATCCTGATCTGCCGTGTCATGAACGCTTCCTCCGAGGCTACATTATGTATACTCCTGTTAATTGAATAATATTTGCTCTTATTTTGTTACTTATTTGGAGTATTAATACATTTCTTTAAATAAATCATATCTTGACGCTCTGAGTTCAGCATTTCACTTATATTTATGAAACTATTTGTTCCGGTTTCTTAGCCTAAAATATTTTTAAAATTGCATTTAGTGTCACAATCTCAGAATTATTTTCTTTATTGAAGCTTCTTGGAATAAAGGGAGAGTATTGTTACTGATAGTGTTCCGAACATGCTATCCCTAAATATGGCACTTCGGAAGATTGAATTTTTTTTTAAAGATTTTATTTATTTATTTGACAGAGATAGAGACAGCCAGCGAGAGAGGGAACACAAGCAGGGGGAGTGAGAGAGGAAGAAGCAGCCTCCTAGCAAAGGAGCCTGATATGGGGCTTGATCCCAGAAAGCCAGGATCACGCCCTGAGCCGAAGGCAGATGGTTAAGGACTGCGCCACCCAGGCTCACCTGGAAGATTGAATATTTTAAGCTGAAAGAATTTGAGAAAGAGCAGGTGCTGGAGAGATTCTCACTCTTTTCCCTGAAGCAGGTCATAAGACCCTCATGTGAGAGGTGTCCCCCCACCACCCAAAGGAAAGGAGTATCCGTATCTCTGACTGTGAATGAATGGATCTTGCTAAGATTCCCCAATTTACTATACTTAGCTAATACCCTTTTTGCCATTTTCCCACAACTTGTCACTGCTCATCAAAACTAGCATAAAAACATTCAGGTTTAATTGCCTCCTTGGATCTTCACTTTCTTCTTCTCTTTCTCCTTCTTCTCCTCCTCCTCCTTCCTTTTTCTTTAAGATTTATTTATTTATTTTGAGAGAGAGAGAAAGAGAAAGAGAGAATGTGGAGTGGGGAGGGGCAAAAGGAGAGGGAGAGAATCTCAAGCAAGCTCCCTCCTGAGCCCAGAGCCTGACATGGGACTCAATCCCACCCCCTGAGATCATGACCTGAGTCAAATCAAGAGTCCGACACAACCAACTGAGCCACCCAGGTGACCCAGATCTTCACTTTCTTTTGAAGGTTCCTGTGTCACATAAAACTTATATTAAATAAATTTATATGCTTTTCTCTTGTTAACCGTCTTTTGCTGTGAGATCCAGCCAAAAACCTAGATGGGTAGAAGGAAAAAGATCATTTTTCTTCCTGACATTACAAATAAAGTTTTATTTCTCCCTCTCTCTCACTCTCTCTCTCTTTAGTGTGAGGTGGTCACTGAGAGGTATTTTAACAAATCAACAACATTCTCCCAATTTAAATAATCATTATTTTGTCATATTATAGGGAAGATTTCCTCATCGGAATGGTTCTATAAGTTGATATCTTTTTTTTTTCGAATTCCTAATTTAACTTTTATTTATTTTTTTTAATAATAATTTTTTATTATGTTATGATAGTCACCATACAGTACAGCCTTAGTTTTTGATGTAGTGTTCCATGATTCATTATTTGCATATAACACCCAGGGCTCCATGCAATATGTGCCCTCCTTAATACCCATCACCAGCCTATCCCAATTCCCTACCCCCCTCCCCTCTGAAACCCTCAGTTTGTTTCCCAGAATCCATAGTCTCTCATGGTTCATTCCCCCTTCTGTTTACCCTCCCTTCATTCTTCCCTTCCTTCTCCTACTAATCTCCCTATTTCTTATGTTCCATAAATGAGTGAAACCATGTGATAATTGTCTTTCTCTGCTTGACTTATTTCACTTAGCATAATCTCCTCCAGTCCCGTCCATGTTGCTGCAAATGTTGGGTAATCATTCTTTCTGATGGCTGAGTAATATTCCATTGTATATATGGACCACATCTTCTTTATCCATTCGTCTGTTGAAGGGCATCTCAGCTCCTTCCACAGTTTAGCTATTGTGGATAATGTTGCTATGAACATTGGGGCGTGTATGGCCCTTCTCTTCACTACATCTGTATCTTTGCGGTAATACCCAGTAGTGCAATTGTTGGGTCATAGGGTAGCTCTATTTTTAATTTTTTAAGGGACCTCCATGCTGTTTTCCAAAGTGGCTGTACCAACTTGCATTCCCACCAACAGTAGAAGAGGGATCCCCTTTCTTCACATCTTCTCCAACATTTGTTGTTTCTTGTCAATTTTTGCCATTCTAACTGGTATAAAGTGGTATCTCAAGGTTGTTTCGATTTGAATTTCCCTGATGGCTAATGATTTTGAACATTTTTTTCATGTGTCTATTAGCCATTTGTATGTCTTCATTGGAAAAGTGTCTGTTCCGTTCTTCTGCCCATTTTTTTATTTGATTATTTGTTTCTCGTATATTGAGTTTGAGAAGTTCTTTGTAGATCTTGGATACCAGTCTTTTATCTGTAGTGTCATTTGCAAATATCTTCTCCCACTCTGTGGGCTGCCTCTTAGTTTTTTTGACTGTTTCCTTGGCTGTGCAGAAGCTTTTTATCTTGATGAAGTCCCACAAGTTCATTTTTTATTTTGTTTCTCTTGCTTTTGGAGATGTGTCATGAAAAAGTCGCTGTGATATCTTGTGTCATATGCTGGGCCAATTGTAGATCAGAGATGGGATACTTTGTTTAAGACTGTGGTTTTAATCAGCTAGTCCTGGGAAGCAAAGTACCTCTGTATGACTCACCTTCATGGTTTCTGGTTTCTTGAATTGCTCTGTAAGTATAGGCTTAAATAGAAATACATTTAAATGGTGTTGTATTCTTAGTTGAAGTAAACTACAACCCTGAAATTCTGCAGGACAATGAAGAAAGCAAATTTTAGGGCTTAGAACTTTTGGATACAGTTCATGAAAAATGGAAACAAATTGGGATTTCTCACTTCTTTCCTATGAATTTAATTCTACTGAAAGGCCCCAAATTATTTTATCTGTCTGAGAACCCTTGAGACAGGTATGTTACTTGCTTACGAGGAGAGTGCGTGAGATATCTCTGAGTCAGTTCAATCTCCCCCTTTCAAAGCTATTACACACATTCTCCTCTCAACAAAAGCCTTCAACACCTCATCTCTCTTCCTCATTCTTAACTTGATGGCCTTGTTTCTTATTTCATGGAAAAATATCAATCTGCCAGCCTGCATCCGTAATCATATATCCTATATTACCTCCTGTGGTTAAGCATGATGGGTAGTACTTTGTCCTGAAGTCAACTCTTCCTCTGGTGTACTGATCTCATCACCTCTCATCTGCTCAGAGACTTCATGCCTGCAATTGTCCCCTCTCTCTTCCATCAGCAACAACAACAACAACAGGACAATAAACTCGTATTGATTTTACATCTCATTCACCTCCATTTTCCATTTCCCTGCTTCCCTTTGCAGTGTAACCTCTTGAAAACAATTGTCTATACTCATTCTCTACACTTCCTGTTTTCCCACACTCCCTTGAATCTACTCCAAATCTGTTTCTGTGTCTTTCCTTCCACAAGAACTATTTGTTCAAAATCACCAGTGACCTCCATACTGCCAAATCCGTCAATTCTCAGTCCTGTTGCTGCCTTACCTAGAAGCACCTTTTGACTCACACAAATGATTTCGTAGCTTTTGACACAAATGGTTATCCCTTCCTTCCTGAAACACTTCCTTTAGTCCCTGCCAAGGACTTCTTGCTCTTGACTGCCATCTATCTCAATGGCCGCTCCTTACCAGTCTCCTTCGTAAGATCTGGTTCTGTCCTAGTAATCTCTACATTGGTCTACCACAGAGAATTTTTTTCTCTATATATATTCACTGTCTAGGTCATGTCATTTATTTCCATGGCTTTCATGCCATCTGTGTAACAATTTTAAAATCAATGTCTACCTACTCAACAGCTCCATGTGGATACCTACAAGTACCTTACATATAGATTGTCTGAAACTAAACTCTTGATTAGATCTATTCTTCCCTAAGTTTCCACTGTATGCATTTGGGTATTATTATTTGCCAGGTACTAAATGCCAAAAAACAGAAAGGTAGTTTTAAAACCATTTTTAATAGTTAAAATTTGTTTTTAAAAATATAGTATGATACAATTTCTCCAGTGTGAACTATGCTCCTTTAACTGAAAATTTCTCTTATTTTAAGGTGATGAAAATTAACATGCTAACAGAGGACTTCCTTCTTCCTTTTTTCTTTTTAAACCAAGAAATACCGACTCTGTTGCCACTTAAAGGATACTTCGGCCTGTGTGCAGCAGTGGGTCTGAGAACAGAGCTTTCTAGAGGTCTGGACAATGTACTGTGAGATGGGGAGTTGGGGAGTCTGGCTCTGGGAACGTGATATGGACTGTGGGCTCCAGTCTCAGTCAGGACCTTGGTTCCAGAATTCAGTGAAGTGCGGGCAACTAGACCCTGTGGAGCTGGCTGCAGCTTTGTAGTAACAGCACTGAAGGTGAATGATGCATTTAGAGCAGAGGGAAAAAATCAATTTCTGTAGACAAAGCCCTTAATGATGATAATACTCTTAATGACATTAACTATCCTCAAAGTATATAATCAAGATGAGGAAAAGTTCATGATGGTTCTGATGACAAATCCCAAAGCACTGATATTATACCAGCCCCAGCTACGACCCAGAGACCAAATCCTGTGACCACTGTTCCAGTTGGTTCATCCACAGTAGTAGCTCTAGCTCAAGTCCAACCGCTGTCTCTACTTTGGTTCCCACTTCTGATCTGTACCCATTGCTCCAGCACCATGGACAGGATCTTCTGAACCTGCAACTCCTTGTGCAATTAAACATGGAAGCCAGTGGAGACTCCAGTGACTACCACTAGCCCAATACCAACCTAATGGCACATTAGGGAATTCTCAGTAAAAACCTTTTGGAAGTGCAAAAAGAGCACTTGCAACAGGTTGGTCTTATGAATTCTTGGCAATGAAATCCTGTCAATGAGCTGATTTCAACAACCCTGAGAGAGCAGTAAAGTACGTTTTTACTTTATCAAATATTTAAAAAATTACTAATAAGCTTTACTTTTTAGAGCAGTTTTAGGTGTACAGAGAAATTGAGCAGACATTAAGAGAGTTCGCATACCTCTTTTCTCCCTGCCATGGTTTCCATTCACTTCTTGCATTGGTATGGTACATTTGTTACAATTTATGAACTGATATTGATATATTCTTTATTATTAACTAGCCTCCTTTGTTTACATTAGGGTTCCTTCATGTTGTACTGTTCTGCGAGTTTTGACAAATGTGTGATGTCATGTATTCAGTCTTACAGTATCACACAGATTAGTTTCACTGCCTTAAAAATTCTCTGTGCTCCACCTATTCATTCCTCCTCCCTCTCCTTCCCTCTGACTGATCTTTCCACTGTCCCTATCAATTTGCCTTTTCCAGAATGTCATATAGTTGGAAACATACAGCATGAAGACTTTTCAAACTGACATCTTTCACTTAGTAATACGTTTTCACAGTTCTCTATGTCTTTTTACGTCTTGAAGCTCATTTCTTGTTAGCCCTGAATAATACTCCATTGTCTGAGTGCAGCACCATTCATTTATCTACTCACCTACTAAAGGACATCTTGGTTATTTCCAGTTTTTGGCAATTATGAATAAAGCTGCCATAAACATTCATGTGCAGGTTTTTATGGAAACCTACATTTTCAACTCCTTTGGATAAATACCAAGGAGTGCACTTGCTGGATCATATAATAAGAGCATGTTTAGCTTTGTAAGAAGCCACCAAAGTGTCTTCCAAAGCGGCCATATCATTTTGTACTCCTATCAGCAGTGAATGAGAGTCCTTGTTACTCCACATCTTAGCCAACATTGGTCTTGTCCGTATTTTGGATATTTGCTGTTCTGATAGATGTGTAGTGGTATCTTGTCATTATTTTAATTTGCAATTCCCCAATGACATATGATGTAGTACATCCTTTCAAATGCTTATTTACCTTCTGGATATCTTTTTGGTGAGGTGTCTGTTCAGATCTTTAGCCCACTTTTTTTTTTCCTAAAGATTTTATTTATTTATTTGACAGAGATAGAAAGAGAGAGTAAGCTCACACAAACAGGGAGAGTGGCAGAGGGAGAAGGAGAAGCAGGCTCCCCACTGAGCAGGGAGTCTCAGGCTGGGCTCGATCCCAGGACCCCGGGATCACGACCTGAACCAAAGGCAGACACTTAACCGGCTGAGCCATCCAGGCGCCCCTTTAACTCACTTTATAATTATTTGTTTTCATGTTGTTGAGTTTTAAGGGTTCTTTATAGGGGCGCCTGGGTGGCTCAGTCAGTTAAGTGTCTAAAACTATTGATTTTGGCTCAAGTCATGATCTCAGGGTGGTGAGATCCAGCCCCGAGTTGGGCTCCGTGCTCAGTGCAGAGTCTGCTTGAAATTCTCTCTCTCCCTCTGCCTCTGCCACCACTCATGTGTGTACTCTCTCTCTCTAAATAAATAAATAAATAAAATCTTTTAAAAAAAGAGTTCTTTGTATATTTTGCATGCATGTCTTTTATCAGATACATGATTTCCAAATATCTTCTCCCAGTCTGTGGCTTATTTGCAACCACGCAAGTATCCTTTCATGGGAAGTGCTGGAAAGAGATAGTCAGGCTATGGCTGACTTCTTTAGCAGTGAGAACTGGTTTCCTCAGTTTTGAGCAGTAGCTACAGCTGCAACTTCTGTAGGACTTGCCCTTGAATTTTTATAAACTCAACCTTGGATGAGATAAGATACATCAATCAGCAGAATCTTTCACTGCTTTCAGTATGGCTTCCTCCAACAGACAGGTCAAGAAAATCTTCAAAGACTTAGCAAATTAGCCAATGTTAGGAATATTGATTCTAGACAAGTTCTAGAAACTGGTGCTCAAGAAGAAGGGGCAGAAGTGGTGGGAGAAGAGCTGCAGAAACTGGAAGTCCTCATAGGAACCACTGTTATGGGCTGCATGTTTGTGTCCCCCCAGGAATCATAGTTTGAAATCCTAACCCCCAAAGTGATAGTATTAGGAAGTGAGGACTTTGAGAGGTGATTAGATCATGAGAGTGGAGTCTTCATGAATTAGATTAGTACCTCTTATGAAAGGACCCCCGGAGAGATTTCTTGCCTTCTCTCTACCACGCGAGGATATAAGTCATCAGCCTGTTATCCGGAAGAGGGTCCTCACCAGAACCATGCTGGCATCCTGATCTTGGACTTCCAGTCTCCAGAACTATGAGAAATAAATTTCTGTTGTTTATATGCTGTGCATTCTATGGTAATTTGTTGTAGCAGCCCAAGCTGACTAAGACAACTATATTTAAGTATAGTATCAGGAAAAAGATACTACCAAAAAATTTAAAGACATCAGTGTTTCCTGAGGGACTTGTGATATAAATATATTTTGCTTTTGAGAAGCTTGAAAAGGACTTTTTCTCCCCCCACATTTTACATCAGTGCATTACATTAACTCTTCCCCTGGACCATGTGGGATGATTTAGGCTAATGTCTGTAACTTGGTAAAAGGTAGTATATATTGTTGGGGGTGGAAAGGGAGAGCTATAGGAAATAGAGCAGAGGTGGATACAATGTATGTCTATTTAAATTACATATCCATACAGCACATAGAATATTGTTCAATCAAAAACAAGCCCTTTCAGGTTTTTATTTCTTTGAGAAAATAGCAGGAAACTTTTCTTAGGTGTTTATTCTTAGTGCCTAGATTCAGAAATTTAGGGTCATGTCCTGTTTTGTATTTCTTTGACTTAACATTGATTTTAGAAATAATCTTTGCTCCCTAGAATCTACAGTCTCTATTTTATGGCCACACTGGATAATGGCCTTGTGAAATCGAAACATATTTTGGAGCAACTGTAAACAGAAATGCCACATTTTTGCTGACTATTGCTGCTTCCAATATGTATGACATTTGTGTAAGAAAACACATTCTTTTGTGAGGAATACTTGTGGAAAAAAAAGGGAAACCTTTTTAAATGAAAATAACTACTAATTTAGAATGATTTCTTGATTATTGACTAGAAGACCCTTCTTAGATGATTTAAGAAGCTGTACAATTATAGTTACTATATGCAAATACAGTTAGTGTCTTGTTCACATTGTTTGCTTGGGGTAAAAATTGGTAGTTGTCTAAGTTTCAAAATAATCACTGTGGGTTTCATTTTGATGTATCCTTTTGGGTATTGTACACTTTTGAGGCCAGTGAAGAAATGAACAGTTACTTTTCTTCAATCTTACCCTTCCTTCAGCAGAAATGTATTGACTAGTAAGCTTTGAGTTCAAACTGCTGTCTTCTTTTTTTTTTAAACCCACAAAATGCTGATTGGGTTAAAAAACAATGGAAATGTTTCAAAACCAGGATTCTAACATTTGCAAACTGGTTTTTTTTAATCACATAAAGATATATGGCAACTAAAGTTATATTTAATATTATAAAAGGAGAAGGACAGAACTATATCCAGCATCTTCTATTGCCTCAAGAAAGTGGGAGCAGTCTTTGGAGAATTGAGAGATGCATCTGGGAACATATTTTGAAAAATATAAAATCAAGATTTTCATGGCATATTAAAAGTAAAATCTTAATAGCAAAAAATAACAATTTGAATGCCTTTTGGGTTACATAAATATGATACACAATTATCTACGCAGCATCTCTTGTATGTGGTACTAGTACTCAAATCTAGTACTCCTTAAATAAAATTCTTGGTCTCTCTCCCAAACCTAATTGTCTCCAAGATTTTCCATATCAATAAGTTGTAGCACCAGGCATCCTTACTCTATCTAACCTGTAAGTGTACTTTATTAACCCTTTCTCACATAGGTGTAACAAGCAAAATCTCGAGAATTGTTATTGTTTGAATTTTATTTGTGCTATTTCTGACATGCCAAGGATGCTGGATTTTATGTTATTAAATCTGTGAGTACTTTCCTTTATAATTTATGATATTAGTGTTATGTTTAGAAAAGCTATCACTGGGGCGCCTGGGTGGCACAGCGGTTAAGCGTCTGCCTTCGGCTCAGGGCGTGATCCTGGCGTTCTGGGATCGAGCCCCACATCGGGCTCTTCCACTATGAGCCTGCTTCTTCCTCTCCCGCTCCCCCTGCTTGTGTTCCCTCTCTCACTGGGTGTCTCTATCTCTGTCAAATAAATAAATAAAATCTTTAAAAAAAAAAAAAAAAGAAAAGCTATCACTAACCAAGAGATATTATCTGTATTATTGTAGAATTCAATCTGAAGACCTGAGGTATCTGATCTATTCCATGGAAACTTTTTGACTTAGTCAACAGCTGGTTTAAACCTCTCCCTGAGGTCTTTTAGAATTTAAGGCTGAATTATCCAGAGCAGTTGTTATCGGGTGGGGATGGGGTGATGGTGGTGGTGATGGTGATGGTAGTAGAATGGTGGCCATGTTGTTCTGATGAAGGAGATGATGGTGGTGATGGTGATGTTTGTGGTAGTGGGCCTAGAGATATAGATAGATAATAGTCGTAATGGTGGCCTTTTCCCACAGGTCATAGAAAGAACCTATTTGATTACTAGGCTACCTGATCTTTTAGTGCATCAGAAATATATCTAATATGGGGCGCCTGGGTAGCGCAGTCGTTAGGCATCTGCCTTCCGCCCAGGGCATGATCCCAGTATTCCGGGATCGAGTCCCACATCAGGCTCCTCTGCTGGGAGCCTGCTTCTTCCTCTCCCACTCCCCCTGCTTGTATTCCCTCTCTCACTGGCCTGTCTATCTCTGTCAAATAAATAAATAAAAAATCTAAAAAAAAAAAATAGAAATGTATCTAATGCAATCAGACACAATATAATTAAATTCTACTATTTTATTGGGTGAATTATATCCTCCCCAAACTTATCGATTAAAGTTCTAATTCCCAGTAACTCAGAATGTGACTGTATTTGGAGAGAGGGTCTTTACAAAGGTAATTAATGGGCTCTGATCCAATGACTCATGTCCTTATAAGAGGAAATTAGGACACAGGTATACACAGAGAGAGGGCATGTAAAGACACAGAAAAAAGAGGGTCATCTGTAAGCCAAAGAGAAAAGCATCAGAAGAAACCTACCTCTTGATACCTTGACCTCAAACTTCTAGACTCTAGGTAAGAGAATATAAATTTCTGGGGCGCCTGGGTGGCACAGCGGTTAAGCGTCTGCCTTCGGCTCAGGGCATGATCCTGGCATTCTGGGATTGAGCCCCACATCAGGCTCCTCTGCTGGGAGCCTGCTTCTTCCTCTCCCACTCCCCCTGCTTGTGTTC
>NC_048218.1:26223649-26307476 GCF_002007445.2 Ailuropoda melanoleuca
TAAAAAAAAAAAAAAAAAAAAAAAAAGAGAATATAAATTTCTGTTGTGCAAGCCATCCAGCCTATGTGACTTTTTTATCACAGTCCTAGCAAACTAATAGACACTGTGCAAGATAGCACCCCTTCCAAAATAGTTTGCTTGATTTTATCTGTTGTTTCCTCAATTATTTTGTTCTCAGGACCCTCTCAAGTTGTAAGCGTCTCCCTCATTGAGCTGTGATTCAAATGTTTAAATATAAATATTTTTATTACAATGTGGTCTCGAACTTAAGCAAACTATGTTACTTGAAGAACAAAAATCTGGTCCAAAGCTAAAGGAAAACTGACTGCACTGGACTCTAGATATGGGAGGTTATATTCTAATATGGTTCACCATGGAGTCTATTTTACTAGCAATTTAAGGGATTTTCAAGGACAAAGTTGACTACATGCAATTTTTCACATCTCAAGTTCACTCCAGAACCAAGCTCACACCTAAAATTTCACTCCACTGTAGAGTACAAAAAAGAAATCTTAGCTTGAGCCAGACATAAAAAGAACTCATAGTTACAAGATATGTTAGGGTATAACAAATTCAGCGGTGCCTGGGTGGCTCAGTTGTTAAGCGTCGGCTCAGGGCATGATCCCAGTGTTCTGGGATCGAGCCCCACATTGGTCACCCTGCTCTGCTGGGAGCCTGATTCTTCCTCTCCCACTCCCCCTGCTTGTGGTCCCTCTCTCGCCACCTGTCTCTCTCTCTGTCAAATAAATAAAATAAAATCTTTTAAAAAAAGGGATATAACAAATTCAAATTTCAAAAGAATCAATGTTTTCATAAAATACTGAGTTTATCTGGAATATTAAAAAAATGATGACCTTCACAAAATAATTTCAACTTAACCGGGCACCTGATTGGCTTAGTCAGTTACACATCTGCCTTTGGCTCAGGTCATGATCTTGGGGTCCTGGGATCAAGTCCCACGTAGGTCTCCCTGCTCAGCGGGGAGTCTGCTTCCTCCCTCTCCCCCTTCTCCTTGCTTGTGCTCTCTCTCTCACTTTCACTCTCACTCTCTCTCTCAAATAAATAAATAAAATCTTAAAAAACATAATGTCAATTTACCAATCCAACTTGGGGAATACAGCAATTAGGCAAATGTCATTTATCTTTAGTGTAATTGCTGAGTTTCTACAGCATTTAAGTCAAAATGGAAACACCATTTGATTATAGTATCTCCACTTACAGGGATATACCTACAAAATCAAGTTGCTATAGCACATGTGGAATAACTCCATAACCATAAGACTAATGATGCATTACTTAAGCCCAGGATTCATTCACACTGGATTCACACTGGATTCCCCATGCAAGGCACTCTGGAGTAACAGTACTCCCAACCATTTAATCTATCTAATCTGTAGAGACTTGTTTTGGCTAGCTCTGTATAAGCACTTTATTTTTCTCAAGAAAATAAATTCTTGGGGTGTCTGTGTGGCTCAGTTGGTTAAGCATCTGCC
Source organism: Ailuropoda melanoleuca (assembly GCF_002007445.2). Lineage (NCBI taxonomy): Eukaryota > Metazoa > Chordata > Mammalia > Carnivora > Ursidae > Ailuropoda > Ailuropoda melanoleuca. The sequence goes on from NC_048218.1 coordinate 26,225,143, forward strand.
TTCAGCTCAGGTCATGATCCCAGGGTCCTGGGATGGAGCTCCACATCTCCCAGCAGGGAGCCTGCTTCTCTCTCTCCTTGTGCCTCTCCCCCCACTTGTGCTCACGCGCACTCTCTCTCTCTCTCTCATAAATAAATAAAATGTTTTAAAAAAATGAACTCTTATTTCAAAACCACAGTTTATGTGAGCAGAGAATTGTGGTAGAGTCTTATAAGTAGTAAAATGTTTCTAAATGCCAGAAAATATCCTCTGGACTTTTTTAAAAAGATGTACTGTGTTTAAAAAAAATCAACCTCAATCATTTGAGAGGAATGAGAGATGGCAGGGTTTTTTGGTTTTTTTTTTTAAGTTGGTGATTTAATATTTTCTTCTGAAAAATTGCCTCTCACTAAAAAAATAAAATAAAATAGGGGTTAAATTTAAATATTGTTAGCTAGTTACTTTTGATTATTCTTATGCAACTTATTAAGTACTTCAAATTAAAGTTCATAACCATGATTACTTTTTAGTCTCTCCTCTCCGTTGTACTATCCTGTGCCCACACTCTTTTTTGGGGGGGCGTGGAGGGAGAGAATCTTTTTTTTTTTCCTTATTTTTTATTATGTTCAGTTAGCCAACATATAGTACATCATTAGTATCTGATGTAGTGTTCCATGATTCATTAGTTGCGGATAACACCCAGTGATCATCACAACATGTGCCCTCCTTAATACCCATCACGCGGCTACCCCATCCCCCCACCCAACTCCCTCCTGAAACCCTCAGTTTGTTTCCTGGAGTCCATAGTCTCTCATAGTTTGTCTCCCTCTCTGATTTCTTCCTCTTCCCTCCCTTTCCCTAAGGTCCTCTGTGCCCACACTCTTGAATAGAATTTTCCAAGTCAAGTTGGCCTATTTGCTTTCATAAAACAGAGGTAAAAGAAATGTCTGAGAGAAAATATGGCTGGGGACAAGCATAAACCATCATATTTCTCATACTTTATTTCTTATAACAAAACTATTTGCAATCTCTGTAGATTTCACTTGTTTTTCGAATTACAATGTCAGCCCTATGAAGCAATATTTGTATATTTGAAGCAACCTTGTATTGGTTGAATCTTATTAGAATAAATTCTAAGACACCCTTCAAATATTTGTTTAACAAGAAACCCATTTCATTAAATATTCTTTAAAATAATTTTTGTTTTAAGTATATGAATGTACCTTAGAACATTGGTTCTTAAAGAGATGCAGGCTTGGCCAAGGAGGTAGGAAGTCAGAATCTTGTCATCCCTGAAGAAAGAGGTAGAGAACATTCCCAGAAGGAAGTTAGAGACAGTTTCAGATGTGTCAGAGTGTTCAGAAAATGTAGGACTGAAAAATACCATTTGATTTCAACAAAAGTTGGTACCTTCAGTGAAAGCGGTTTTAGGCAGGTTTGCAGGGAGCCTTTGGAACTCAGACAGCTGGCGGCTGGAGGTAAACAGGATGTTAGAAAGCAGAAAAATCTAGTGGTGGGAGTCCTTTCAAGAAATTAGGTGGGGGAAAGAGAGAGAGGAGGCAGTAGCTGAATGGAGATCTGGTGCTAGAACAAAGACTACAAAATTACTAACATAATTAGAGAGTTTGCTTATGTACAGAAAAGGATAAAGAAGAGAGGGAAAGATTGAAGACTCAAATGGGAAAAGGGTTAACGAATACAGCAGAAAAACCCCTGGGTGGAAGGAGCAGATGAGGTCAAATGGGATTCATTTTTATAAGAAAAGAAACTCTGCACCATTGCGACAGAATAAGGAAGGATTAATGGGCAACAAAAGTAAAATTGGAGTGTGTCTCTAGGGTCTATAGTAAAACTGCACGTTTCTATACATTGCTGTTTGCAGTTTCTGAAATACCCAGCTTCCTCCCTCCAAGTACACATATCTCCCAGCCATATTCCCATATGTAACTCAAACAGCATTTCTGGAAAGACTTCCTTGGCATGTGTAGTCTGCGTTAGAAATTTTCCTCGTGCTCCCAGATGCTCCCTGTGCAGTGCTCTGTGCATATTTTGTCCAATAATAGCCATTTACTCCTCAGTTTCTTCCTTTAGATGGTAAGCACTTTGAAGGTAGAAGCTTATCTTAATTGCCTTTGTATTTCACAGCCTCATCCATGTGTTTGTATTTGTTAAATCAATAGTCACTTCTGCTTATTTAAATGAATTGTCATATGCATACGTCCTATGAACACTGTTGAGCGGCAGGACATGGAGATAGTAGGTGATCTCCTTGTCCTCTCTTGCTGTGAATGTCTGCTCTTGGCTTGCTTGATTCACTAACCCTTCTAATCATCTTTGGCCTGTAGTTATTGTTCTCCCTGAACTTGGCTTTACTCCATCCAGGTTTTGTGCACATGGCTCCACTTATCCTTTCTCTTCATTCCAAAAGTCATCTTAAGTAAGAGATTTTTTGTGGCACATTAGGACTTAATGGAGAAATGTAGAAATGCGTAGAATAGGAAAAACACAAAGTAGGATATTAAAAAGCAGGGTAAAAACCAGTGTAAATTATCATTGACAATCAATCCCTAAGATAGGGAAATTCTCACTGGATATCTTTCTCATAAGAACACAATATGCCACCCTTTGCAACTGCCCTTGCTTTCTCTCTCCCTCAAATTACTTCTTTATTTTTCTCTCCATGCCATGAAGCTTACCCCTCCCACCAAGGACTGTGGTAGGTAGAATAATGGTCCTCCAAGATGTTTATGTTCTAATCCTTGGAATCTGTGAATATGTTATGTAACATGGTAAAGGAAAACTAAGGCTGCAAATCTGGTGACCTTAAAATAGGGAGAGTATCTCAGATTATCTAGGAAAATCCAATGTGACCACAATGGACTTTGAAAGTGAAGAGGATGGTAGCAATGTCTGTGTCAGAGTGATGTAATGTTAAGAAAGACTCTACTGGTCACTGAGGGCTTTGAAGATGGGAGGAGCCCCAAGGAATATTGGTGGCATCTAGAAGCTAGAAAAGGCAAGAAATTGCATTTTCTCCTGGAGTCTCCAGAAAGGGACTCAGCAATCCTCACACCTTAGCTTTAATTCCCTAAGATGTTGGAGTTCCAATTTACAGAACTGTAAGATAATAAATTTGTGTTGTTTAAGCCATTAAGTTTGTCATAATTCATTACAGTAGCAGATAGAACACTAATACAAAAACGAAGACAGCAAATCCAAATTCACTTTGATGGGAAATATCTTAAATCTTTCACTCAAAATTTGCTCCAGCCTGAGCTCTGGGACCTTCTTTGCCAAATTAAAAAGAACATTAACAAACTTTCCTTTACAAAATAGCTATTCATCCTTATGATGAAAACGGGAAAGAGCCCTCTCCTGTTCAGGCTCTCTTACCATATTTATGATAACGTTTTTTGTTTCTGTCACAAATACCCTGTCCAACAAATGGTTCTAGAAATAATATCTTTTTTCCAGGAAGATGTTAAAATATGTTTGTGTATATTACACTGTAGTTGGCCCCCAAACTCTTCCAGTTTGACTCTTACAACTCAGCATTAAAGACCTACATATTGAAAAGGCAGAGTATTATGCTTAATGAAATTAAACATCCTATGTCTACACCCTTTATACTGTTCAAATAGAGATTTCTATACTGGATGTGAATAAAGTTCTAAGACAATCCTTCTCAGACTTTAATGTGCAAACAAATCATATGGGGATTTTATTAAAATGCAGATTCTAATTCAGAAGGTTCAGGTAGGGCTGATTCTAAGAGTCTAACTTGCTATTACACTTCTAGATGATGATAATGCTCTTGGTCCCTGGACCACATTTCAAGCAGCAAAGTCATAGGGGACCTTAAGGGTCACAGTAGAATCTAATGGTTGAATTCTATGCCTTTATAAATTAAATATAGCAAAATAATGTACTTACTAAATCTTGGTTTACAGAGCAAAGAGAACATTCTTTATTATTTGGAATTGAAAATCCAAATAAAATGACAAGACCTTAAGATTATGAGTTTTATTTTCAATTGCTGATGGCCTTATTAAACAATTCTGTTTCAATGACTCCATGATCGTGACAAACTCTGTGTATTTTCCAAGTGTGTAGATCAAGCATATGTTTCCAATTCGGCTTCCACTATCTTATTGCAAGGACTTGTTGATCCGTGTACCAGGAAAATATAGGATCAAGAGGTCAGATGCCGTTAGCTAGCTTCTTTTCCTACTGCTGTCATTGCCTGAGAGGTTCCGAGCCTTCAGTAGAAACCTTGCATTTGGCAGGTTCCACATCCAACATGTTGCCAGAACAACAGTGCAACATATCTGTTCCTATTATCTAGTACAAAGCATGTCAAAGTCCCCTTGACAACGCCCACAAGGACCTCCTCCCTCCATGGTCTTCCTCTTGCTTCAACCTCCAGTCTCAACTTGTGGCAGTCTCTCTCCTTCTTTGTTTCATCTCCAGGCACACTGTTATTCTTTTCAGTTCTTTCAATATCCCATTCTCCTTCCCACCGCAGGCCTGTGTTGGTGCTTTTCTCTTTTTGTAAATACAACTCTCCCCAAACTCTTCACTTTAATTACTAATCATTTTCCCAACCTCAACTCAAAAGCCACGATCTCCTGAGAGCCTTCTTCGACTCCTCAGACTAAATCATGAGTCCTTGCCATGCACTCTCAAAGCTTTATATATTTTTTAAGATTTTATTTGTTTATTTATTTGAGAAAGAGAGAGGTAAAGAGAGCAGGAAAGTGGGGTGAGGGGCAGAAGGAGAAGCAGACTCCCCACTGAGCAGGGAGTCTGATGCGGGGCTCCATCCCAGGACTCTGGGATCATGACCTGAGCTGAAGGCAGACGTTTAACTGCCTGAGCCACCCAGGCGTACCCTCAGAGCTTCTTCAAATGCACTTATCACAGGGCATAATTATATACTTGGGTGATTGTCTGACCACACTTTTTCTCCCTAATTAACCATATGTTTCATGAGGGCAGGTTTATGTCTATTTCCCCCACACTGTACCCATATTGCCTAGCACAGGAGAAAGCATTTGATAAATATTGATGAAGGAATGAAGGAAAAATTGCTTTCATAATGGGCCTAGACAGCTAGCATTAGAACCAGGGTCATCTTTTCTAATACAAAAATGGCTGACTTGGAAATGCAATTTTAGAACAATGCTTTTTTTAAATTCATTGGTAACTAGCCATATGTGAAGCTGATCAGTTCTTACCCATATGATATGTTTATTCATTTTTCATTTGTCACTAGGTACTCTGCCAGGTGTTGGAAATATGGATGTGGACCTAGCTGGGCTCCTCTCCTTGGGCAGCTGAGTCCAGTACACACTCCCTGTTGACCGCTCAAGTGACCTGAGATAGGTTTACACACAGTTTTCATTTGTGTCTGAACTATGGTTACAATGGAGAATATGCAGCCAGGGCAAGGTTAGTATCTGACTCCTGTCATTTCCAGGATAAACATCTGTGTGGACTGCCTGCTCTGTGTTTTAAACAATAGGATAGATAAATAGTATTCCACTTCAGTGAATCATGACAGCGCCTTGGCTACCTCTTCCTCTCAACTAAGTGTTGTTTGCAAATTCAACAATGACAAGAATCTGTGTTATGTAAATGCTTAAAAGATAATACCTACACACTTTACAACACTAGAGCCGTAACATTTCCATTGCAGTTGGATCTGAACACAAAGCAGACATTTTGATGTTTCCCCTAAACCCACAAAACAGATTTTACCTATATATATATTTTTTTAATTTAAAAAGGAATGAGAATATAAACATTAAACAAAACTGAAGACTCCTATTTTAGTTTTAATGAAACTCTTTTTCGATGTACAGTCAAGAGGCACTTTATGAGAACTTCAGAGTTTCACCAAAATGAACAGCTTCTCATCAGAAGAAAAATGATACCTACTTTGAAGATTCATTCATAAAACAAATATTTATTGAGTTCCTCTTTTATGCTAGGCATCCTCACCCATTCTCCTAGGAACAAATGTTCTTACACTCATGGATTTTGTTTTTAGGAGGGGAAACTAACAAGGTAATGAATGCTAGTGATAAATATTATGATGACAGTGTGAGGGTGTACTGGAATAGTTACAGGGAAGGCTGTTCTAGAAAGGAGACACTTGGGCTGAGATCCAAATGTTGGGAGGAATGCCTTGCAAAGAGCTGGAGGAGGAGCGGAAGGCATAAGGAATGCAGAAGACTGAAGGCAGCAACCATGCTGGCATATCAGAGAAACAGAAAGAGAGCCAGATGGCCCGAAGATACAGTGGGAGGTTGTGGCCAGATCATGGAGGTTGGTATTTTAAGGGCGATTGAAAAATCACAGGTGAGTTTTGAGCGGAAGTGACGTAATGTTTAAAAAATTACTCTGGTGTTGCATAGAAAATAAATTAAAATTGAGTGAGAGAAGATGGAGAGATATCAATGAGGATATTGCCTTAGGAAGAGGTTCTAGTAGCTTGAATCAGGACACTAGCCATGGTATTGGGCTGAAGTTCTTGGAACCAAAATGCAACTCTACACATGAATACTGCAAATGAATCAGAATTCTTACACAAGAAGGTATTCCGTGGGGTAACTGCCATTCTCCACAAGCCATTTTTTGAAATCATGTTATGGTTGTGGCTAGAGATTTTTAAGTTTGGAATGTATTTTCTAAATCCAAATACTTACCAAACAGTATTTAGAAAACAGAATGGTTTTCTAGTTCTTATTTCACCCTATTATCCAAATAATTGTTCGAAACACTTGCGGACAAGCGCATTTATGTTTCTTACATTAGAGCAGCTAATGCTTCAGTTTACAAGAATCACCTGTATAGTATGGTTAACCCTTTCATGATAGGCTTTGCTTAGAGCCTATTTCACTTTAATGGCCAAAGATCTTAAGGTTGTGAATCACCAGCGTATAACACACGAATACTCTGTCAACTTCTTAAATTAGAACTTAGGTAATAGATGAAATTTTACATTGCCATTGTAGATGGGATTGAATTTGTAAGACTATTAAAGAAGATCACAAGTACCTTTAGTAACAGCAAATGATGTTTAAAGAATAGTAATTTCTAAATCATACTTTCCACTGAAGAGTAATTCTTCTTCACGAAATAACTATTTTTATATGTAATGAATTGCATCCATATTCAGAATCATAGCCATACAGTTTCACACGNGCAGGAAAGTGGGGTGAGGGGCAGAAGGAGAAGCAGACTCCCCACTGAGCAGGGAGTCTGATGCGGGGCTCCATCCCAGGACTCTGGGATCATGACCTGAGCTGAAGGCAGACGTTTAACTGCCTGAGCCACCCAGGCGTACCCTCAGAGCTTCTTCAAATGCACTTATCACAGGGAATAATTATATACTTGGGTGATTGTCTGACCACACTTTTTCTCCCTAATTAACCATATGTTTCATGAGGGCAGGTTTATGTCTATTTCCCCCACACTGTACCCATATTGCCTAGCACAGGAGAAAGCATTTGATAAATATTGATGAAGGAATGAAGGAAAAATTGCTTTCATAATGGGCCTAGACAGCTAGCATTAGAACCAGGGTCATCTTTTCTAATACAAAAATGGCTGACTTGGAAATGCAATTTTAGAACAATGCTTTTTTTAAATTCATTGGTAACTAGCCATATGTGAAGCTGATCAGTTCTTACCCATATGATATGTTTATTCATTTTTCATTTGTCACTAGGTACTCTGCCAGGTGTTGGAAATATGGATGTGGACCTAGCTGGGCTCCTCTCCTTGGGCAGCTGAGTCCAGTACACACTCCCTGTTGACCGCTCAAGTGACCTGAGATAGGTTTACACACAGTTTTCATTTGTGTCTGAACTATGGTTACAATGGAGAATATGCAGCCAGGGCAAGGTTAGTATCTGACTCCTGTCATTTCCAGGATAAACATCTGTGTGGACTGCCTGCTCTGTGTTTTAAACAATAGGATAGATAAATAGTATTCCACTTCAGTGAATCATGACAGCGCCTTGGCTACCTCTTCCTCTCAACTAAGTGTTGTTTGCAAATTCAACAATGACAAGAATCTGTGTTATGTAAATGCTTAAAAGATAATACCTACACACTTTACAACACTAGAGCCGTAACATTTCCATTGCAGTTGGATCTGAACACAAAGCAGACATTTTGATGTTTCCCCTAAACCCACAAAACAGATTTTACCTATATATATATTTTTTTAATTTAAAAAGGAATGAGAATATAAACATTAAACAAAACTGAAGACTCCTATTTTAGTTTTAATGAAACTCTTTTTCGATGTACAGTCAAGAGGCACTTTATGAGAACTTCAGAGTTTCACCAAAATGAACAGCTTCTCATCAGAAGAAAAATGATACCTACTTTGAAGATTCATTCATAAAACAAATATTTATTGAGTTCCTCTTTTATGCTAGGCATCCTCACCCATTCTCCTAGGAACAAATGTTCTTACACTCATGGATTTTGTTTTTAGGAGGGGAAACTAACAAGGTAATGAATGCTAGTGATAAATATTATGATGACAGTGTGAGGGTGTACTGGAATAGTTACAGGGAAGGCTGTTCTAGAAAGGAGACACTTGGGCTGAGATCCAAATGTTGGGAGGAATGCCTTGCAAAGAGCTGGAGGAGGAGCGGAAGGCATAAGGAATGCAGAAGACTGAAGGCAGCAACCATGCTGGCATATCAGAGAAACAGAAAGAGAGCCAGATGGCCCGAAGATACAGTGGGAGGTTGTGGCCAGATCAAGGAGGTTGGTATTTTAAGGGCGATTGAAAAATCACAGGTGAGTTTTGAGCGGAAGTGACGTAATGTTTAAAAAATTACTCTGGTGTTGCATAGAAAATAAATTAAAATTGAGTGAGAGAAGATGGAGAGATATCAATGAGGATATTGCCTTAGGAAGAGGTTCTAGTAGCTTGAATCAGGACACTAGCCATGGTACTGGGCTGAAGTTCTTGGAACCAAAATGCAACTCTACACATGAATACTGCAAATGAATCAGAATTCTTACACAAGAAGGTATTCCGTGGGGTAACTGCCATTCTCCACAAGCCATTTTTTGAAATCATGTTATGGTTGTGGCTAGAGATTTTTAAGTTTGGAATGTATTTTCTAAATCCAAATACTTACCAAACAGTATTTAGAAAACAGAATGGTTTTCTAGTTCTTATTTCACCCTATTATCCAAATAATTGTTCGAAACACTTGCGGACAAGCGCATTTATGTTTCTTACATTAGAGCAGCTAATGCTTCAGTTTACAAGAATCACCTGTATAGTATGGTTAACCCTTTCATGATAGGCTTTGCTTAGAGCCTATTTCACTTTAATGGCCAAAGATCTTAAGGTTGTGAATCACCAGCGTATAACACACGAATACTCTGTCAACTTCTTAAATTAGAACTTAGGTAATAGATGAAATTTTACATTGCCATTGTAGATGGGATTGAATTTGTAAGACTATTAAAGAAGATCACAAGTACCTTTAGTAACAGCAAATGATGTTTAAAGAATAGTAATTTCTAAATCATACTTTCCACTGAAGAGTAATTCTTCACGAAATAACTATTTTTAAATGTAATGAATTACATCCATATTCAGAATCATAGCCATACAGTTTCACACGGTATGATCTATCCATTTTCAAAATTGCCTATGTCAAAATTTCTCCTCTTTTTGAATAACAAACTACATTCCTGAAAAGATACTCTATGTATCCATTGTTGTTTTGGATCTCTGAAAGCGTAATTCACAGAAAACTGTAGCTCACCGACACAGAATGTTTTAATAAACAATATTGAACAAATAATATTTCTGGTTTGCATTTTTCACGTTTGAACCTGAATGAAAACTGAAACTAATATTTTATAGAATGAAATATTTCTCCCAATTATTTTCTGAATATTATCATGCATAAAAAACAGAGTTTTCAAGGAAGGCTGGTCAATGAGTGGATTAGGAAGGGCTGTTCTTTTTCTGTTGCTTTTATGACTAAAAATATGCCTACATGTGTATCTTCCTCACCATTATTTTCTGGAGGAGCTTTACTTTCTTTTCTACATTAAAACTCAACATATGCAATGAGAATTGTAATTAAAAATAGTTAATAGAAGTATAAAAGAGTTCAAGAACAGTAAGAGTCATAGTATTCATATGAATATTGTAATTAAAAATAGTTAATAGAAGTATAAAAGAGTTCAAGAACAGTAAGAGTCATAGTATTCATATGAGTGAAGTAGGGCTAATTTATATTGCCTGGTGCTCAAACAGAAGAACAAAATTCAGGGCTTTAGAATACTACTCTAGTCTCGTAATTTTGAACACTCTCAATTTCATTTGTGATTTGCAGCAATTTGAAACCTATAAATCATAAATTTCATAGCAATCATAGGATGAAATGAAAATTTAACTGTAGGAAAGAGCTCCCAAGTTTTTTTTAGAGAATTAAATGGAGAAATTTGTGCTGAATTAAGTATCTAAGAGACACAGCTATAGCCAAAATGCTTGGAGAAAAAAATTTCCATTTTCAAAGAACGTTAATTACTAATATTATGAGAAACAAGTTCTAAACCTTGGTTTTTTGGGTAAATTATATTTTGATATAATTTCAAACTTAGTGAAAAGTTACAAGAATCATATGAATAATCCCCATATATTATTGACCCAGACTGATCAACTGTTTATATTTGGTGACATTTATTTTATCATTCTATCCTCTATCTATCTATCATCAATCAACTTTTTCTGAACCATTGGTGTGCAAGTTGCAGAAATCTTGCGGCTTGACTCCTAAGTACCCAGTGTGTATTTTCTAAGAAGGATATACAATTATTGACATCCGAAAAATCAAGCCAGCTCCTGTGTGGCTTGACATGTCCCCATCCTTCTTTGAGTGCTTCCATACTTTCTGTACCAAGATGTTCCAAGTCCATCTCATACTTCCCCTGTACTAGCTGTGGATTCAGTCATATCTCTAAGGAATGTCATATTTTTTACGACCAAGATCTGGGCTCTAGGTAATCACTATATATTTCAATTGTAGTTGACATGAGATCCCATGGGCAATTTCATCAATTCAATTAAATTGACATTTATTGATTACCAACCAGGTAGAAGAACTGCTGGATATTCTAATGAGAAGGAAATGATGAATTCAACAGGGTTTACAGTCTATGCTTTCATTTAAAGTCAGTTGAAAATATTACCTGTTTTCATATTTGGAAAAGTTGTTTTCTTCTTGTTATTGTCTTTTCCAAATTTGATCTGTAAGTTAATCGAACATTATTAGAAAGCTAACAGGTGGTTTAAAGATACTTGGGGCGCCTGGGTGGCACAGCGGTTAAGCGTCTGCCTTCGGCTCAGGGCGTGATCCCGGCGTTATGGGATCGAGCCCCACATCAGGCTCCTCCGCCATGAGCCTGCTTCTTCCTCTCCCACTCCCCCTGCTTGTGTTCCCTCTCTCGCTGGCTGTCTCTATCTCTGTCAAAAAAATAAATAAAATCTTAAAAAAAAATAAAAAATAAAGATCCAAACCCTTTATAAACAAAACTATAGCAATGAGAAGAAATATAAAACATGTGATTAATTAATAGATGGACGAAGAAGGTAGAATGGCATCTACCTTTCCTTTTTCCTGTTCAAATGATGAAAATATCTAGTATTGACACAGATGTGGGAAAACCAGTGTTCCGATACACTGTCTGACAGTGTAAATAGTTGTGTTAAAAAGAATTTGGGGGGCACCTGGGTGGCTCAGTCGTTAAGCGTCTGCCTTCAGCTCAGGGCGTGATCCCAGCGTCCTGGGATCGAGCCCCACATTGGGCTCCTCCANACTATAGCAATGAGAAGAAATATAAAACATGTGATTAATTAATAGATGGACGAAGAAGGTAGAATGGCATCTTCTACCTTTCCTTTTTCCTGTTCAAATGATGAAAATATCTAGTATTGACACAGATGTGGGAAAACTAGTGCTTCGATACACTGTCTGACAGTGTAAATAGTTGTGTTAAAAAGAATTTGGGAAATCTATCAAGAGAAAATGCCCATGTCCTTTGAAAGCAAGTGTAGAATAGGGATGTATCAGTTCATGAGCACAAAGAGAGAAGTACTTGCAACAGTGTTGGTCAAAGTGAAATACTAGAAATAACTCAAATGCATCAGCAGGGGGTGGATTAAATAAAGTTGTGCTACGGTTCCATTATAGGTTACTCTAGAAGGTAAGAGACTAAGTTAGATATTAACGTGCAGCTGTGGGAAGATCTTTAGGACAAGTTTAACTAAAAAAAATGAATANAAAAAAAAATGAATATTTTTTTTTTATTTCTGTGAAGTAAAACTCCATGTATTTTGAAAATGTTAATCCTGAGAAAAAGGTCTGGAAAAATAACTTAATGATTAATTCAGAAGAGGGATGTGAATTTAGGGAGATTGGAGATTGAATTCTATTGTTTATATCTCTTCAATATCTGAAATTTTTTGACAAGAAAATGTTACGTATTACTTAAAATGTTTCTAAGTTATTGGACAAATTGACTTCTGAACCCATAATCTTAACAGCAAATGACACCAGAATCTTTGGCTTTTCCCCTTTTAGTTATCTGTGGTTGCATAATAAATTCCTTCACAACTTAGTGGCTTAAGGCCTGAAACAAACATTTATTGTCTCACAGTTTCTGTGGATCAGAACCTCGCATAGCTCGATGGCGTACCGTAGAACCAAGGCTTCTCAAGAAGTTGTAGTCAAACTGCTGACTGGGACTGCAGTCTCCTGTGAAGGCTCAACTAGGAGGAAATCTTCTAAGCTCCCTCACGACATGAATCTTCCCACAGGGCTACCCGAGAGCAAGCGATCCAAGAGAATGTATGATAGAGCCAACAGGAAGGAAGCCATGCTCTTTTGCAACGTAATGTTGGAAGTGATTCCCATCAGATTGACTCCATTCTATTCATTAGAAGCAAGTCATTAAGTCCAGCCTGTGCTCAAGGGGAGAGGATTGCATATAGGTGGGTGAATGCCGGGAGGCAGGGTTCACACGTGNCACGTGGTCGTCTTAGAGGCTGCCTACCGCATCCTGCCCTTGGTAGAAATTTCCCTGCTCAGAAACAAAAGCCTTCTAAAAGTTTGTGTACTTTTTAGAGTTTTGGAGAAGAAGGCCCCCTTCTTTTTATTTTTAACACTTTTAACATACTAAAAATAAAGGTATATAAAAAGAGTCAATAAAATTGTAATTTACCTTTCTTGTTTACATTATACAACCTAACCCTTTCAGGATGCAAATATGTATATATTTTTCTATTTAACAAGCTAATTTCAGAATTTACAAAAAGCTATTAGTAGCCTACTATACATGGTATGGTCTAGTACTGACACAAATTTCAAGTTATGAGACACATACTTTCTTTTAATTCTGTGAGATTTTATGTTACTCCTTTTGGAAAGTACATAGAAGTCAATGCTTGAGGCCCTTCATGAACATGCAGTTTCAGCCAAATAATCCTCCTGGTAAACTTTCTTGTGACAAGCTCGAAGTTATTCAATATAGAATGGGTTTAGCGCTGTGGGATTCCAAACTTTCTTTATTACACAAAATACTGTAGACAGCCTTATTTTAAACTTAGGCTAAAATTCTGCAAAACAGAACATAAAATTCTGCAGAACAGATAGAACAGAATATATATACATTCATAATACGAATATTTAAAAATCTTTAAAATCAGGCCCCCGGAAAAAAGATCTGAGCCTTACTGATGGCTATTCACAGTAATGAAACTGTCTTGGTAAGCAGACACAATTACTGTCCTAGGGAAGCTTATTCCCTACTCCTAATGTTTCTTTCATGTGGAGGGAGCCATACTAACATGACACTTGAGTTTTTTCCTTTCTCTTTCTCTCTCTTTTATTTTCTGGTGGGTTTGTGGATCCACTAGCCCAAGCTGCAGAAAGGGCACATTTGCTCTGTTCCTCCGTGCTATTCGTTCTTCTGGGCAAGCAATCACATGAAGAAATCCGTGGCAGTCCAACGTTATCTGCTACTGAACAGGTGAAGTAAATGTGATTTCAGAGTTTCAGGTGACCGTGCTCATCTGCCTTCAGATAAATCAGATTCTCCAAAATGAGCTTTAGCGTCAATAAAAATGATATTTTGCTCACCATTTGTCTTCTCTTTAGATTTCTTTTTCCATTGGTTCAGAACTCATGTGGGAAACAAATGTGTTATATTGGTAGCTCCCTCTTAAGAGTTGAATTGTGTCTCCTCAAAAGATACGTTGAAGTCCCAACTTTCAGTACCTCAGAACGTGACCTCACGCAGCAGGTGGGTGATTGCAGATTTACTTGGTCTAAGTTAAAATGCAATCATACTGGAGTGCAGTGGGTCATCAATATAAGATGAGGAGAAGAGATACACAGGGGAGATGGCCATGTGAAGATGGGGCAGATTGGAGTTAGGCTGCCACACACCAAGGAAAATCCAGGGCTACCAGAATCTGGAAGAGGCAAGAAAGAATCTTCCTCTAGAGGCTTCAGAGGGAGCAAGTTTCTGCAAACACCGTGATTTCAGAGCCTCAAGGCTGTGAGGGAACACATTTCTGTTGTTTTAAAGTAAAGCTGTTGTACTTTGCTATGGTGGACTAAGGAAACCTTGCTTAAAATAACAACAGACATAAAACCAGAATGAATAATCTTGAATTTTACTTTCTCCTCTTCATATCAAGATGAAAAAAAATCATTTGAGAGTTTTCATTCACAGGGCACCTGGGTGGCTCAGCTCATGGTCACAGGGTCCTGGGATCAAGCCCCATGTCAAGATTTCTGCTCAGAAGGGAGTCTGCTTCTCCCTCTCCTTGTGCCCCTCCCCAGTGCTTGTGCTCTCGCTCTTGCTCTGCTCTCTCTCTCTCTCAAATAAATAAAAATCTTAAAAAAAGAGAAAGTTTTCATTCACAATTGGTGTTGATGAGATCAGTTTAATCTTAAATTACTTAACTCTTTGTTAAATTATAGACACAGCTCAAAAGAGATCCACGAAGACCTCATTTAATTCATTAATGACAAACATTAACTACAATTAATTAACTCTAAGGAATAGATTTGAGCTCAGTAGTAAATATTCTCATGATCAAATGCTTTTTCCTTTCTGTGAATGCATACTGTAGATTATGTATTGTGGATCTCTGCACATAAATTGCATTTCTCAGGAAGTTTTCATTACAATGGGCTATTTTTGCACATTAAGATATTCAATACACAGTTTGTATCTTAATGCATAACTTGGCTTTGGTAAATGCATGTTGGTGAAATATTTTTCTCTCTCCTTAATAGAGTGAAGAACCAATAAGCACTAAAGGACCACTTGGTTTTTGAAAGGACTCCATTCAGTGCATTCAAGACAGCCTCCTATCAATGGTTAAATCTCACTAGAGATGTAAACAGAAGAAAAAATGCTTCCCATAGAAGATAAAGCATATCTGTATGTGTGTTAGATGGAAGATCCTTTAGTTGACTGAATTATCATTTTGGAACAGAAAACAAAAAAGATCATGAGGGAAACATGACTCAGTTTAATTTACTAAAAACAGAAATGGACTCAAGTTTTACTTCCTTATGCGGTACCTCTAGGGGGATCTGTAACACGGTTGATACAGAATCATTCCTCTGTGAATGTGTCAATGCTTTTGAGATAAGGAAATAAGCTAGATGACAGGGGGAGGCGTCAATTGCAACTCCAAAGGGGAAATATATCTTTTTCTTCAGAAATAAATAAAACGTATTATATTTGCCAAAATATTTTGTCATGCCTTTGATTTAATTTAATCTGGAAGAAACAAAGTAGCACTAGTGAGAGAGAGTCCAACAGCTAAAAATATCTGTAATAAGGAAACAAGGCCTGAATTTAATTTGATTTAGAGGGCTCAGTGTTGCTAAGCACTCTAGTGCAGTAATAAACATATCCCTTGTACAACCGTGTGTCCAGAGAGGCAGGTTAGCATATCAATTAGCTATGTTTTAAAGGTAAACTTCTAAATTGATTATTTGGAACAAAGGACCTGTTACTTTACTGTAAACACTCTAGTCCCCAAGCTAGCCTACAGAAGCCTATTTAATACTGGGCATAGTCAGGATATTATATTTGTAATAAAAATATAGAAAAAATGTATAACTGTTCTATGACTATTATGATAAAGCAAGAATGGCTACATCATAGCCAACTCCAATCATGACAGTGAGCACTGAGAGCCGTAATTTTTTCTTTTTCTTTTTTTATAAAGATTTTTCATTCATTCATTCATTCATTCATTCATTCATTCATTCAGAGAGTGTGAGCAGGGGGAGGGGCAAAAGGAGAGGAAAAGAATCTTAAGCAGTCTCCGTGTTGAGCGCTGGGATCCATAATTTAACTTGAAGATGTAAACCATACATACAGAGCAACTAAAATTCAAAATACTTATGTATGAAAACAACATCAAAAGTCCTGTAGCTGATGCAACCAATTGCTCACCATACCACTAAGTCTTTAAGGCTTCGTAAGTTTGGTTTCAAATTCCAGCTAAGAAGCCCAGGGAATGGAGCCTCTCTTACCACGTGGCACCACGTAAAATATCTGAATGCTACAGAGTAGAAAGATAAATGTAATATAAAATCCAAAAGTCCAGTAACCCAGGAATAAATATGAACTCTATAATATTCTTCTGATGAGAAAATAATACATGAATTATTATAGTTTTTCTTTCCCCCAGAATATTTTTCTGTGAAGGTGAGATGTTTTCAACTTATACATTATTTTGAAATTCCTTTTTTTTTTTTTAAAGATTTTATGTGTTTATTTGACAGAGAAAGAGAGAGCATGGACAAGCAGGGGGAGGGGCAAAGGGAGAGGGAGAAGCAGGCTCCATCTCCACACCCTGGGATCACCACCTGAGCAGAAGGCAGATGCTTAACCGAATGAGTCACCCAGGCGCCCCTGAAATTCCTTTTTGGCATAATTATCCAATTCCACCCTAAGCGGTTTTAAAATCTTTGTCATTTCTCCATGGTGGTATAGGTATTTTTTCTTAAAAAAAAAAATCTATACAGTATTTCCCTCTGCTTGCACAAGTAGACATACAAATTCAACCTTCTGTAAATTTCCTCATGAGGTATGTCGTGCAACTTCAGAGATGTGGAAAGTTAGACATAGCTACCAGCTACAATAAGTAAAAGTTTTTCATGGTTCTCTTATAAGAACCTCAGTTTTTATCTCCTCATCTGTAACAAGCCAGAAATGGTACTGGGTGAGGGTGAGGAGGCAAGATATAAAATCTGGCAGACATAACCACAGCTGCCCTTATTTCCACCACCCTACCCCTCCATCACCACCACCGATAGGAAGGGAAGGATTGAAAGATCCAGTACTCACTGGAATGGAGTGTCGGATTCTGAATAATGAGTTCTCCCAAGGATTTGTGGGAAAAGGGGGGCGGTGGTAGTCGCTAAGTTAAGTTTGAATTGTGCAAGACTTTGCAAGCTCCTGTGACGGAAGACTCACTTCTCAGTGCATATACTTTGGTACTATTGGAACTTTTAAAAATGAACATTATTTACTTATTTTTATTTTTAAAAGATTTATTTATTTATTTTAGGGAGAGAAGGAGAGCACAAGCGGGAGGGGCCGAGGGAGTGGGAGAGAGAATCTCAAACACATTCTGAGCTGAGCTTGGAGACTAACTCCGGGCCTGAACTCACCACCTTGAGATCATGACCTGAGCCAAAACCAAGGGTCGGACACTTAACCAACTGCACCACCCAGGTGCCCCAAACATGTTTTATTTAAAAGCCGTTTAAGCCACGTATATTTCAATGATTTTTCAAGCATCTTTCTAATCATGATTAATAAAGCACAATGATACAACAGGATGATATATTTTCAAGGACACAAGTGCCATAGTTTTTAAAATCATTTTGTTTGTTTTTCCATCATGGTAAGTACAGTCTTTAATCCCCATCCCCTGTTTTCCCCATCCCTCCACCAACTTCCCCTCTGGTAACCATCAGTTTGTTCTCTATAGTTAAGAGTCTATTTCTTGGTTTTTCTCTCTCTTCCTTTTTTTTTCCTTTGCTTGTTTGGGTTTGGGTTTTGTTTGTTCCTCTTTTTCCAGCTTCTTTAGGTGCAGGTTAGGTTGTTTACTCGAGATTTTTCTTGCTTCTTGAGGTGGCCTGTATTGCAGTAAACCTCCCTGGAAGAACCACTTTTGCTGCACCAAAGATTTTGGATTGTATTTTCATTTTCATTTGTTTTCATGAAATTTTTAGTTCTCCCTTGGTGTCTTTGTTGATACATTCATTGTTTAATAGCATATTATTTAGCCAGAAGTGCCTGTAGGTTTAAACTTAGTTTCACTTAAAAATATTTTGGAAATTATTGGTCTTTATGCAAATGCATATATATAACCCAATAGAGAACTGATACCACTGAAAGCATTTAATAGTTAGTTTTTATTTATGAAACAACATGACTGCTGAATCTCAAAGTCTGCTTGAGGATTCTGTCTCTGCCTCTCCCTCTTCCCCTTCCCCTACTTGTGCTCTTACTCTTGCTAAAATAAATGAATCTTCAACAAAAGTTAAAAAAAAATATAAACTGAGAAGATATGGCTCTGATTCACAAGGTTGGTGCTCATTATTCCTATTATTTTAAGTTTATATATGAAAGAAGGGTGAAAATATTTTGTCCTCATTTTTTACTCTGAATTCTACCTGTAAAAATTTTGTTTTTGTCCTCAGGTTAATTTCATCAACCCTTGTTTCAAGGAAGAACTGTTATCTACCAATTGTCCTTCTTACATATAGATTTTAGATGTACTCTGTGTTCTTTAATCTGTTTAAAATGTCCTAACCATTTTTTATTGATAGTTCCACCACAAATTCATATTTCTTCCAAAATTCTAATTTCAAATGCATTCCACTTAGAAGTCTTCAGGGTTTCCTAGAACCTTTATCCAAATAGAAGTCCTTAACTGCCATGTTTCCTCATAATTGAATTTTTGTTGGCAGAACACTGAGTACAGGGGAGTGCTACTTATTTATATCAGTAGCTATAACTGGTGAAAACATGCTGTTCTGGCAGAGTATTTATTAATTAAATATTACTTTGTGTTTTCTATCAACTTGCATATTTTGATATAGGCATAATTAACATCCTCATGATACTCAGATTTACTATTTAATATCCAATGATCAAAATCTTGTGAAATGTCTATGACTGGAGAAACTTTTTCATGGCACCAATTATTATGTTTATTTAACATGTTTATTTTGGATGGCATCTGTTGGATGCCTTCCCAGCACCCATTCCCCATGGTCTCAGGGTTCTTTGTGTTTTGGTTTTTGGGGAGGGGGTGGGTGGTATTGAAGGGTGGAGAGGTGGGTCCATATGGTTCCATCATGGTCTTATAACAAGAGTCATCTTTGGAATGAAACCAGCTTGGCAGAAGGCAGGCTGGCAAGACAAAGAAATTGGATCCTTAGTGGGGCTCTCTCACCTGTAGCTCAAGTCTGTCCTGAACGGTCCTATCTTGGGGTTTGGGGTTTCATGAGCCAACACATCTTCTTTAATTGTTATGTCACGTTAAGGTGGATTTTCTATTATTTGCAAGCACAATATTCTAACTGATATTAGCACTCATGGTAGGAACACCCTATGTTATATTCTTTCCTATCAATGTCCTGTGGAATCCAGGGTTTGGTTCCAGTTGCTTCTCTGCTTCCTTTAGGGTACCATTTCCATCTTATATGGGAAAGAGTTTTCCCCTGATTTTTAGTCTATTTGATTTCTCTTTTACTATTTTATGTGCATTTCTTCTTAAAGTTCTCAAAAGGTACTTGGCATTATTTATAATTTTACTTTTTAAAACTTAAATTGTGTAAAAAGGCTCTGGAAGTCAGAAAACTCTGGTAAACAATTTTATGTACTTTCTTAAATTTAAAATAGTTGGATGTATTTAATACAGCAATGCATGAAATTCTAAGCTTAATTTCAAAAAGACGCAGTAAGCATTGAAAAAATATACATAGTTCTTATAAATAGTGACCTACTTGTTACTTGACACTATTAATTTGATAAGTTAATAAGTATGTCTACCATGAACGCTGTTTAACAGCAAGTTGGCTGAAAACATAAAAACCACACCTAATTGAACCTGAGTAAGCATCTCTAAACAGTGTATGTGTGTAGAATACAATAAAAAGTAATCTAAGAAACGGAAGTTTTCAAGAAATAACAAGTGTTGGCAAGGATGCGGAGAAAAAGGAACCCTTGTGCACTACTGGTGGGAACGTAAACTGGTCCGGTCACTCTGGAAACAGTATAAAGTTTCCTCAAAAAACTCAAAGTAGAACTACCATATGATCCACCAATCCTACCAGAAAAAACAAAAACACTACCTTGAAAAGATATACGCACCCCCGTGTGCATTGCAGCATCATTTACTATAGCCAAGATGTGGAAACAACGTAAGTGTCCATTAATAGATGACTGAATAATAAAAATGTAGTGTATATATATATATACAATGGAATATTACTCAGCCATAAAAATGAAGGAAATCTTGCCATTTGCAACAGCATGGATACACCTTGAAGGCTTTATGCAAAGTTTAAAAAGTCAGACAGAGAAAAACGAACACCATATGATCTCATGTATATGCGAAATTTTTTAAAAAGGGCAAAAAAACCCCACAAAAAACCACCACCAACAAAAACCCCCACGTTCATACATACAGAGAAAGGATTGGTGGTTGCCAGAGGCTGGGGTTGAAGGGTAGACAAAATAGTGAAGGGGATCAAAGGGTACAAATCTCCAGTTATAAAGTAAATACATCATAGGATGTAATGTATACCATGGTGACTATAGTTAACAAAACTGTATTGCATATTTGAAAGTTGATATCAGAGAGTAGATCTTAAACTTCTTATGACAAGAAAAAACTTTTGTAGTGATCCCTGGGGATGAATGTTAACTAGACTTACTGAGGTGATCATTTTGCAATGGAAACAAGTATCGAATCATTACATTATATACCTGAAACTAATGTAATATTGTATGTCAATTATATCTCAATAACAATTGACATTTTAATATAAATATTCTTTAAAAGTTCAACCTATATTTTGATCTTTTGTCTTTACTGGTAAATTTTGATACAGACTCCTGATAGGAAATGTTGCTATTTATATTGGTATTCCCTATACACTGACTAACTATACATTTGATGAAATATTCCATTATTTCACACCTTGTACCCTTGATTAAGATGGTAGCCAAACTCTTAGAATGTTTGTGAAAAGCAACAGAATTTGTTTTGACATTATTTTCATATGAATCAAAGTATACCTGGTAAAGAAACTGTAACTAGCCGATGTTAAAATGCGAAATGATTGAAGTACAGTAAAAGATGTATATCGTAAACAGTGCAAAGGTATGTGCCCCATGAACAAGCAAGTTCCTACTCGCTGTTAGGCAGAACATCAGGCTGCCAGAGACCATGAATGGTACGCCATCAACACTTGAATGATATCAGGGCAGGGCTGAAATTCTAAGATAACACATTGTTTTGTCTGTACAGATCATTACAGAAATGAAACACATATTAATGTCTAGGTCACCCCAGCCCTTCCACTAGACCCCTGGACCTTCTAGGGCTCTTTTCCAACACTCAGGCTTGTATCTACTTTCCCTGGTCATTGCCCATCTGTATCAACTGCTCAATAGTTTTATACCCTGGATCAAAGTGCCATTAGCGCTTTTAGGTTGGTATCCTACTGACTTTTTCAATGACATTTTTCACATTTCGCATAGCTGATTTTTCGTACTTTTGACAGTTCTTCCACATTACTGATATAAAAATTGTTTTGTCCCTCTCTGAAAGATGTGGAGAGGTGTGTGTTGAGGCCTTCTCCCCAAACACTCCCCCAACAATGCTAATCTGTTTCCCGTAACTGGGAAGAGTGAGAGGTGTCCCCAAACATTCTGACACTCATCGCACAAACAGGTAAAGTCACTCGCTTGGGATTCCAGTTGAGCAATTCTGCCCTTTTTATAAACAGTTACTGATTCCTTCTTTGGAAAGAGCTCTGTTACAGCTGCCTTGGGAATGAAGTCATCAGCTCGGCCGCTCACAGCAGGAGCTCCTGCTATTCCTTCCGTCTGACTTTCCAGTGACGGTGGAAACTTCAGTTCTTTACTTCTCCTCAAATGTCTCAAAATCCTGTCCCACTCCACTCTCTTCTCCCTTATCCGCCCCCACCTCCCCATTCCCTTCCCAGACCCTCCTCGCGACTAGTGGCTTCTAAGGTTAAATGAAGGGGGAGAAAAATGGAAAAAGTAAGGAAGATGTGCTTGGTGAGATCTACGGAAGCATATTTCTCAGGCTTCACATTTTACTGAAATTGAATTCTTCACCATGTATCTGCCAACTCTCCTCGTCTGATTCTGTTTCACGTGTCTTACTGGTTGAGATCTTTTTACTTATTACCACATAAAGGAGCCACATTTCCCCCATTTGAAAATTCCATGATTCTAAGCAAATCTAATGTTTCCAAAAAAATAATGAATAAATGAATCTTACTGGTATTCTCTGGACTGGTCGTGGCATGAATTTGGAGATTCCATTATACTCTTCGGCTTGGGCAAATATTCACATTCTGCTTGCATTCTTTAAATACACAAGGACTACTAAAAAATACAGGCAGTTCATAACTTGAGTGGGTGTGGTGGAAGTGACAGCAAAAGTGAGCTTTGAGAGTTAAGCAGAGTGAATGAGCATGAGAGTGACGCAGTGTAATCGACAGTGTGATCACCATGGGAGGGCCTTCTGTGCCCATCTAGGTTTTCAATGCTGCCAGTAATAGCAGTACTAGAGACTATAAGTCATCTACTAAGAATGTCTTGGCTAATGTCCATTTCTCAGTAGAGAAGTCAGAGAGGAGACTGCTGAGCTTGGGAGAACACAAGAATTATTCCTGAGAGGGATCAGAATATATTTTGGGGGGGAAGTGAGCAGTTAGGAAACAGAGGTAGAGATGCTCCGGAGATGACAGAAGCTATTGGGGTGAGTGGAACTAATAACTATGAAATCTGTTGAGCTAGAATTTTGAGTGGAGCAATCTAGCATTCTGCAGGCCTGAGATTCCAAAACAGCAGCAGCTAATCCCTATTCAATCCCCTTGAAATTTCATCTCGGTTTAATCCGCACTCTATTCTCCACTGCTTTCCATCAACATTTGACGTAGGAAGCTATAAATTATCCATGGATATTAGGTTTGTACTTATGTACAGTATTTGCTTATTTCTTCAACATGTTTTACCTCCTCAAATTGGAGTTCAGTTCGGTACCAGGATATCAATAAGGTGATGGAGAGCACCATATGCTATGGTCCAGGGGTGACATCGGAAAGGTCATTTGAGGAATAGCATTAGGAGTTTTCAGTATACTCATGAAGGAATGGCTAATTATATCTTATTGGGATAATAATTCACAACCAAGTTGACATGCTTTTAAAAATCATATTATCCAAACCAGAGCCATTTATATGAGTGAGTGGGAGTGTGTGTGTGTGTGTGTGGGTGTGTGTGTGTGGTTTTTCAAGGCCCCAGAAAGAAAAATGTGTTATCCTAGCTCTAGTTTATTGTCACAAAAAATAAAGTTATCCGTGCATAAGTATGTAAGATAAATTTCAGTGTTTCAAATATATAGGGTTTCACTTTCATTTGATAATGAAAAGGGAGAAGAATCTCAAAGAAATAAAGACACTCAAAGTACCATTATCCAGAAATAGCCATTTAATTTTGATATAGTCTTCATATACTTTTCTAAATATTGTACCGTGTTTCATAACCAACTTCTACCACTTTAAACTACTATAAAGTGAACATTTCCCATATATCAGGATTTTTGATACACAACTACTTTTTTGAGTAATCAATTTGGGGCAATCCATTTCTTTGATTCAATAAAGGTACCCTCTTTTTCAATTTCAGAACATCATTTCTTCATATTTATTATAGAGGTGTATCTTATTTTTCACCAGATGATCTTTCTCCTTTGAATTTTAACTAAATCCATCTTTCTTTTGTCGGTGTTTGATAATCAAGATACAGATAATGGCTTTACTCAGCAAAGCCCAGTAGAGGCAGTGTGGCATCAATGGGGAGAAGTTCAGAAACAAACCTGGGGTATGAAGTTACTTCTCCCAGGACCTCATCCCACCTGTAATTTAGACATGGAACCATTTCACATGGTACATGGTACATTTCCTCCTCTGTTCAATGGTTATAGCACTTTCTATCTCAATGGGCTTTTATGAGGAGTGCGTATCACTCTGACTGTGAAACCACTTTGTAGATGTATTGAATATGGTAAATTGGTATAAAATTAATATCCATCCTCACCTTTTCCTAAAGTCTTTCTGCATTGCAGAGACTGGAAGACCACCCAGGCTCTCTGGCATCTATGGTTATATTTAAAATAAGCTTCCCCAACATAGTTGCCAGACCCCAGAAGGTGGAGGCGAGTTGGAGACATCTCCTGCTTGATTTATACTGCGTTCTGGTGAAATGCACACTTGAGCAGCAGAATTAATGGTGTTGGGAGAAAATTACCTTGAAGGAGGCAGCTGGTCCCTGGGGACCAGTGTTCCAAGCACCAGTTTTGTGGGAGCTGTGGACATTGCTCTGGTAATTTTTATCCTTGGAACACAGCAGTGGTGGCATTTTTTTTTTTAATTCAGTAGTTTCATCAGTGATTACTAATCTCCTGACCTTCTGATTCTGACGGAGGTCAGATCTAGAGGCCCAGATCAATCCACACCTCCAATTTTTCCAAGGATTTTATAGAATTGTTTAATTTGATTCTTCTCCTGCTGAAAGTACTTAGAGTGATTCTAATGCTTGAACAGAGCCCCGCCTCCTCCTTTCAATTATGAGGTAATATCAAAACGCTGGGCATCCGGTGATTGACTAAATATTTCTATTTTCTTTTGAGTCTTTCCGCCTAGATATTCATAAAGTTGTAAAACTGAGAGTCTGATGTGTTCCATGATTTTTCCCATGATTCTGTATTCCATGATTTACATGATTTACACCGGGCTTCATAAAAGCCTCCTTGCTCCATTTCTAAAATTATTTATTAATTATATCAGCAATCTCCCTCTCTCTCCTCATCACCCACATTTGGACTCCCAACTTTTCCTGCTTAAGAAGTTGTACTGAATTTCCTCCTTGTCTGGGAGTCACTGAGACATTGCTCTTAATGATGTATGGAATAATTCTCATTTCTAGGCTATCACTGTAATTTCTTTCCCTCCATTCATGTTAGTAAATCCAAGGAATAAAATACAGAGATTGGTTTCTAAATTACTTTTGACATTCAACGAGACTGACCTTTTTTCAGCCTGTACCTTCTTAACAGGGTGAGAATTCTCAGATGACAACCCACAAGGACAATGAAGAGAGGGAAGCATCTCATTTGTGAGCTGGTTTGAAAGACACATTTACCAGCATGAATAAATGCAGCACAGCACTAACCAAAATAGATTATTTAGAGTATTAGTCACTTCACAAATACAAAAGACCTATGGATAATTTGAGCTGGATGTATTTCAAAGCACCTTGGCATGCTGCTGGTCATTAGGATATGGCTGGTGGTTATGTCAATATGTATCATTTACTAAGGAAGAATTCATCAACATTGCCATTCTGTATGCTCAATAAACCAGCAGATGGTGTCTGACAATTTCTTCAAGGTGACATAAAAAACATCCCATGGAATCCCTCCTTGTTTCCTTCAACACTAATATATTAGAACAAGGTTTCATTTGCACATTTAAAGGAAAACCGGATATTTGATCAGCTTTCGTGCGCAGAAGCAAGTGAATGCTCAGGACACATCTAAATTCGCCTAGATGATTTTGGGTGAAATGTACTGAAAAAATCATAGACCAGAGTTCTCAAAGCGGAAAAAAAAGATTAATGTGGAAGAAAAAATTGGTGATTATCATGCTGTCACCTGGCATGTTTCTGGAATGTTCCTTAACCCAGAAATCATGAGTTCAGCTGAGTTGAAGATAAGCTGAAGAAAGGTTGTGAGTTCTCTCTTTTACCCAGAGCAAGCTAGCACAGCATGTGCAGAATGGCTACAATACTTGTGTTTTGAAGGTTTAATTCAAGAAATGCTGAAATACTGGTATTACTAAAAGTTTTTTTTATTCAGAACTGTGATGTCAAGGTGTTAAATTAATAAAATAAAATTACCATGCTACAACTGTAATACAGTTTATCAAGCTTATTAGGTATTTGCAGGTAGATATTTCCTTTTGATAAAACATTTTTGCAGGTACTATGTAATATAGGCTAAATTTGACAGCAACACAATCAATAGACACTTGTAATTCGAATATAATGATTAGTGGGTAGAATTAATAAAAGTTAATTTTAATTAAAAACAAAGTCACCACCACATAAAATGAGGAAAATGATATATTTAAAATGGAATATCATTGACTTTTCAAATCAAAATAAAATCAATTGTGTCATAGTTGAATAATAAGCATGTTTTTGTGAAAAAAATTTCCAGCTGCTAGTAAAAAACTTTTTCTGATTTTAATAAGTTGGGGTGAGGGTGGTATATTGAGTTTGTTTTTAGCCAATCAAAATGTTTCCTTCTGTCACCATCTTCAACAATCCACTATCTCACTTGGCAACTTTATGAAGTGCTTTTTGAACAAATTTTTGTTTTTGAAAATGGTATAACATTTTATTAGTGTCTAGCTGAGGTGTTTTGTTTTTGTTTTTATTTTTTGTCAGTAAAGCATTTTGGTCTTTCTATCTCCTTTAGTTTCATTATTCATTGATGAATTTTTTTTTTTTTGCACTTCCATGTCCCCATTTATATTCCACTTGTTCTGAAAGCCTTTGCACTAGAAGAGGATTTTACTTGCATCTGACTCTGGATAATGCCAGGATATTGTCGCTCCTATTTACTCTGAGATTTACTCAGGGACTGATCTGCCCAGGCACGCAGATTGCCCTTGTCCTCCTCTCCCCCACTCCTCCTTCTCCCCTTCCCTGGCTCCTTCTTCTTCTCCTTCTCCTTATTCCGTCTTCTTCTTCTCCCCCCTTCCTCCTCTTCCTTCTCCCTCTCCTTCTCCTTCTCCTTTTTCTTCTTCCCCTTCTCTTCCTCCTCTTCCATCTCCTCCTTCCTCTTCTTCTTAACATATTAAGTCCTTAACTTAAAATGAGTCTCCAAAACATAAAGTTTTAAAATCTAGAAGTGATAATCTTCCACTGACAAAATGGGTGGTGTTTTAGTATTTAAAGTAGTGCCATCTGCTAGGGAACCGCAAGCACTATGTGTGTAAGCAACACAAGTGATAGAGAATTGCCTGAGAGATTAACTTAAAAGGATTTTAAAAACTAGAAAGAGCAAAGAAGAAGAACAACAACAAAGATAAGCCTGGACAACTTAACCTTCTTTGTGGGGGCAGCAACGTAGAATTCAGGGAAAGGTAGAAGGAGGAGGGGGAGAAACGAGCGACTACTTTGGTTTGATTTATCTAATTATTATGATATTAATAGTAGTAGCTAATAATTTTGAATGCTTTTTCACAGTACTCCAGAGATGGTACAACATACTCCATATGGGTTATTTAATTTAATCCTTAGGACAACCTCCTGAAAGCAAGTACTATTGTTAATCACCAATTTACTGAGGCTTTAAGATGTTAAGAAATTGCTCAAGGTCACACTGCTCAAAACTCATACAATTGGGGAAAAAAAACAACAGCTTTGATCCAGGAGCTCAGTTATAAACTCTATCCTGGAACCACACTCCTAAATCTTCATTGATATCATAACAAGTGAAAAGTGAGAAGGGAGACCTTTCCTCTATCTAGTTAATTTTGACAGCTACAAACTTATATGCATGTGATCATTAAAAGAAAAAAATCTGTAGTATCACTGGGAGAATGGTCACGATCCATTTTCACTAACAGTCCAAACAAAAATCCTATTCTGACATGTTAAACTTGAACGTGGCTTAAAAAGAAGCCTCTACCTATTTTGCAAAGGATAGACTCTGCCAATAATTAACACTCCCTCCTGCAATCACCCCTGTAAACCAACCTGTGGGGGCCTGGTGCTAGGTATTTTCACATTCATTATCTCAGTTAAGGATAGCAGCTTTCAGGCAGTGCAATCATAAGTGCAGGACCGGAATCCAGGGTTGCACTGTATGGGGAAATCTCAAAAATAAATAAATAAATAAGCACGCTGACTAAACATCAGTCTGCTTCTTATTATCACCAGGCATCAGCATCTCAAAACAATGTCAATAATAAAATCCTCCCACCAAAATAGATCTCTTGTTGGTCTCAATTCTAACAACTATTGGAGCAACTATTCATAAAACATGTATACAAACTTCAAATTGGCACATTTTAAAAATTTACTTACCCCTTAATGAACATTATTTTCTATATGGAAGTACCTTTGGGAAATTCTTCGCCCCCCCCACCCCGATACAGGTCCGCACATGCATGGACTCAGGTACAAAGCGTCATTCTAGTCGTCTGTTTGCAACAGCTGAGCCTCGGTGGAATTTTCTCTGGGTGCATTGCCTCTCTTTAACTTCTGTAGTAGCACAGTTCCTGTATTTAAACAGTGGGTCAAAAGAAACGATGCAGTACGTTGTAAAAATGAAGAAATAGAACCCCACTTATTTCAATTCTAACTTTCCATGTGAACATTTATAGATTTTTCTTTAAACAGTGGAAAAGTAGGAACATCAAAGTGTAATATATTTATCTGATAAGTGTCTATTTCAGTTTATATGAAATATTTTACTGAATCTAAATGATATTCACATTTATTCTTGCTAATTGAGCATTTTAAAGCTCAAGGACAAATCAAGAAAATAGAAACTTCAATGTTTTTATTCATTGTGATTCCCTTCTCCCCCAAATATATAATAATGCAACTTAAAGTATTAATGCATTGCCTTTTCTCCTTTTTATAATGTAATTTTTATGCTATTCTAAAAAATTGGCATGTTCATATGATATCTCAGAAAAGCAAAAGAACTTTGTTATTTGCATTTCTTTCCTGGCTATCATTGTGGACTTGGGAACCATTAAAAAAAATCAAAAATTTTATTAAGTACTTATTTGTGTGTTAGATGCTTTATGAAAAACTAAGAAACAGGGCTACTCATTTCTTGACAGCCAGAAACTTATATTAGCTACACTTATGTTCATCTCCTTAGTAAAATACAAGTAAGGAATACAACATTGCCCTTGTCTTTTTGGAGCCCACAGTGTTGTCGAAGATGGTAACGATGTACAAATAACTAGGACCAAACAAAATATCTGAATATTGCAGAAAAATGCTACAGAGTTTCAAGAGAAAGAGAGAGAGCTCTTATCAGGATAACCACAACCTATGTCATGGATGATTACTAAAGCTGCACCTTGAAGAACTCATAAAAACCTTAAGATGAAGGAGAGGCTTTCATGGGGAAAGATAATAACTTTGGGTGTGGATATGTTAAATGACAGGAGATTCTCTAGTCTTGGTCATGAATAGGGGTCTATGGATTTCTTCTGCCAGGTATTTTAAGTGCTAGTGAATTGGATTCTTAGGTAGACTCTGAAAACAATTTTTGGACCCATCTAAAATAATGAACAATTTATTCAGCATTCCTTCACTTAGAAAGTATAGAATATTATAGAACTTAAGATCAAATTCACAATGATATGGCATAGGGTTTTTTTGGGTTTTTTTTGTTTGTTTGTTTTTACAGTGGGCTTAGTTTAGATCCTTCTCTGTATAAAAATATGCAGAACTTCATTCTCCCTTTGGGAAGGTACTATAAAAAAGAGATCAGCGATTTAGAGGAGAGAAGCACCTCCAGAGTTACGGCCATTGCAAACTCTATAGCCCTGTGAAGTGTCCCAGTGAGAAGAGATGGAAACACACTGAAGAATGTGGGCAACAGCACACTCTTCTCTTATTTTTAGCTTATGTCTCTTTTGAGATCTAGAACTGGGCTTGTGCTTTTAGATCTGAGTAACGGTGTATTTAAATTTAAAATTTGTGTAGGGAAGGCTTTTAGCCTATCCTGACTAAATATATATATATAGTGTTTTTTCTTTTTTTAATTAGTATTTTCTTTTTAAGCAAGGCTGTAAAGAAATATACGTTTATATTATTCTTTTTTCTGTCAGGTGTTATGATTAACTGGTTTATTTTTTGAAATCCAATTTAAATCATTTTTCTATTGTCGCTGTGGTGGTTGTTATTATATTTCTGGATAGGACTATTCAGGTTCAATTCTAGTAAAAAAGCCAAAGCGCCGACACGAAAACCATGCGCCCAGTCTGCATTTTTGAAGTTGGACACTTCTACCAAAGCATGCCTCTTCCATATGCCTCTGGACCTACTACTCCCCATAGTCTTATTACAGCCTACTCCTCGAATCATGAGACTCTTGAACGCATTTGACCTTGTGACTTCTGAAAGTTACAATATTAGTTTTTAATAGTAAGTTGCCCTTCTTTCTAACACTAATAATGAAAGCATATTAAAGGAGTCTTGGTAAAGCTACTGATAATGCCCTGGTATCTATGTTTACCTGGAGGTCTTGGCAGCACAAAGAGTTAAGTCATTGACTCCCCAAAACTAATGTATTCCCTCCAGTATATTTTAGACAATTAAAACCAAAATCGCAGGAACTTAAAACAACCAGGCTTCAAAATCTGGGGTCAGAGTATCTAAATAACCACTGCCGGATCCACTGACATTCAGAAATCAGACAGAATATCTTCTGGTTAATCACAACTAGATCTGCTGTCCCAGACTTGTGGAATTTGAGATATGGCCTGGCTCTCTTTTCCTGTGCACGTCTGTAGTCATTTCACCTTCTTGAATTCCAGTTTTATCTGTAACAGGGAGATGAAAATTCCTCTCTCACCTGGCTGTTGTGGGACTTAAGTGAGCTAACATGAGCGGATGATGGATTATTATTAGTCACTCAATTAGAAATCATGCTAAATATGTCATTGCAATGCAAACGAAATTATTTTAAAATGTAGTTGACTCATTTTGAGACCCAAAATTGATTTAGAACCTGCATTTGTATGATTTAAATGAGATAATATCTCTTTAAACATTATTATAACTTTTCATAAATTATCTAGTTTTTCTTTCTGTGTTGGTACTAGGCTAGGTTCAATTAAATTTTCATTTAACATTTGGGAAAAAAATCAAGATATAAAAATTTTTCCACTTAGATTTGAATTTGTGAGATGAAAAATGTGCCTCAGAAAGTCTTCAAAGTCCTTAATTGTTAATCATTTCTTTTAAGACAAATTTTCTGTTTTACTTTTCCCCCGTGTTTATTTTCAGAAATCATTTTGTGGTTAGTTTGCTTTGAATGTATTTCAGGTGTTCCACAATTTATATATGCAAAAACTGAGGTGGTCTCATGTCTAGTTAATATCTGATTTCCAGAAAATCTAATGATAAAGTCGTCGCCTATTTGACATCTATAAATTTAGACATCCCAGTTGAAATGGGGAGACAGATCCAATTATCCAGATAACTTTATAAAACTCCTTCCCTATCCTCCAGAAGTATCAAAAACATACTTTTGCCTAGGTTTTGAATATTTTGAGCAAAATGCTTTGTGGTCCAAGTCGTTGGATAATTGCATCAATTTAGTGTAGGAGGAAACCTGAGGGAGAAGAGAAGCAAAGAACATGTAGATACACTCCAAAAATAACTTAAAACTTGTAAAAATAATTGCTTTACTCTAATTCATGGGTCTAGGGAATATCAATTCTTACTACTGCTTATGGGGAACATTTTAGCAATACGTTCCAAAATGTAAAATGGACATACTCTTTCAAGACATTTATTCTAGGGCTGCCTGGGTGGCCCAGTCAGTTGAGTGTCTGACTCTTGATCTTGGCTCAGGTCATGATCTCAGGGTCATGAGATCATGAGATTGAGCCCTGCATCGGGCTCCCTGCTGAGCATGGATGGAGCCTGCTGGGCGTTCTCTCTTTCCTTCTCCCTCTGCCCCCCCAACTCCTGCCCCCTGCTCGTGTGCTCTTTCTCTTGCTCTAAAAGAAATAATAATAAAATAAAGACATTTTTTTGTAGAGATAAACTCTCTCATGTAAAATGATGTTATGTACAAAGGTATTCATTAAAACATTGTTCATAAAAGCAAAAGATCAGAATTAACCTAAACATCCATTAATTTGGCTTTGGTTAAGAAATCAGTGGCTTGTATGTGTTTCACAATGAGAAGCAGTCTGGACCAGTGGCGAGTGCAAGCCTGGAGCTGCACTGTTGGGGTTTTCATCCCAGCTCTGCCACTTACTGCTGTGTGGACAAATTACTTAGCCTCGGTGTGCTTCCATTTCTGCCTCTCCAGAATGGGAGCACCAGAGTGCATACTTCTATTAGACTGCAGTGAGAGCTAAGCATTGAGCACAGTGCCAGCACAGAGCAGCACTGAACAAACATCAGTCGATCCTCTGCCTTGCTGAAAACATTGGTTGCCAGCAGACCCAAAGAAATCATGATCCAGCATTGGCTGATGCCATCATAGAGAACACAGCGAAGGGAGCAAGTAATGTATTCTGAGATACAAACACATACATGGTAATGTAGATGAGCCTATAATGTACATTTCTTATTTACATGTAGATTACAGGAAGGTTAACTTCACCCAGTTACACTTGGTAGAAGGAAAAACAAAGAACTCAAATATTTATTTTCATAATGGATGCATGATAATGTGGTGATATTCTATTTGACTTGGGAGCTATTCTCCTTTGGACGGTTGTCCAGGTCCTTAGGAGATGAAAGCTGGGATAAAGAGTAAATCAGAAGTTGGATCACCAATCTTTTTACAGGACACTATGGGGGTGAGTCAGTGTTGCCATTATCGCATATTATAATGCTGATGGGGAAAGAATATTTTACCCCACTGGACTACATAGGAAAGGTCATAATACCATGTGGGTAAGAGAAAAATATTTTCCCGAGATAACGAAGATCTGCAGATGGTGGTGACAGCTGTGTGATGGGCATCCCGGGGCAGCATCAGGTCTCAGAAACATAAGAAGTCATCACTTGGGGGGTGCCTGACAAAATGACCCTTGGTGAGAAAGCCCAGAGGAACTTGGAAGAGAAAAGTAAGTGATACATCCAAGAATCTTTCTAGAATCCACTTGGACCAGATATTTGAGAAATCTAACTTGGAGGAACAAAACAATTGTTAAAATATTACGTGAAAAACGTGTCTCAATCCTTCGCTTAGATTTCTGAAACATCAGGAAAAGGTAAGAAGGCATCAACCCAGGTAGGGCCTTACCCATGTGTCCTGAGATTCTCACTCCAGAAGCAGAGCATATTTTATTTCTCTGACATTTTTGAAGCTTTATATTTGGATTTTTGGAACTGACTTGGCAAAAGTTATTTTGCCTAGTGGAATATGGGAAAGATGTATTGATGACATGAGAAAAAGGAAGAAGAGTTTTAATTTTATAACTCACAGAACCAATGATTCCTTTCCTTGTACCTGCATAACTAGACTGTCCTATATTTTTAAGGATAATAAAGATTTGCAAACATAGTCCCCCGAAGGCAGGAAAACCAAAACATTAAGCACAGTAGCTGTGAATAAATGCAAACGTCTCCAGTAGAGACCTTTGCATTTTGTGTGTGTGTAGAGAAATTCCTGAAGGAGAAATAGGCACTTGAAGTTTTAAAATAGCAGACATTGTTTCTTTCTTGTTTTTCCTTTCTTAAACTAATCTTAACTGAATGAAAATAAAAACACAGAAAGGGAGATGTCAACTTCAATGAAATGATGAAAGCAGTTAACCCTGAAATTTAGTATATATGCATGAAGTCGGGCGACTAGGGGAAGGGAAATTTTCATCAGAGTAAAAGAGAGCAGCAAGAAATAAAGACCACATTCTACAAAATTATTAGTTGGCTTTAGAAAAGAGAAAGAGGAGCTAACACAGTGTTTGCTCTTTCAACATTGAAAGTCTCCATTTGTCTTGAGGAGCTCCTATCCACAAAAAGTTCAGTGGTCTCTGTTGTTAATATTTGCATTTATTCCTGTGATGGGTAATTGCTTTTTTGTTGTTGTTGCAGTCAGGTGAACTCTTTTGTTTGTATCTTTTATTTGTATCTTTAGTTTGTATCACCTGATTTGATCTATACAGGCTGTTGTTGGTAGTTTCCTGTGAAGCCTGTTTGAAAAGATTTCATCTTTGGGTCACCTGAACACTCAGTCGGTTAAGCATCTGTCGCTTGGTTTGGGCTCAGGTCATGATCACAGGGTCATGAGATCGAGCCCTGCGTTGGGCTCTGCGCTCAGCATGGAGTCTCCTTCAGATTCTCTCTCCCTCTCCCTCCTGCTCGCGCACTCTCTCAAATAAATAAATTTTAAAAATCTTTTTAAAAAATATTAAAAAATAAAAGATACCATCTTTGTGGTTGCTTTAGTGTTTACAGTATAAATCTCTAACATATCATAACCTAGTTTGAAGTGGTATTATACCACTTTATGTGTAGTGTGAAAACGTTATAATAGTTATTTCCATTTCTCCTCTCTTACCCTTCACACACTACTGTAATCATACATTTATGGAATATTTTCCAAAATATACCGTTAAATAAAACAAGAAAGATGAAGAACCACGTGCTGTCCCTGTGTGTGTGTATGTGTGCAGACATACACACACAGATACGTGTACATTTATGCTCATAGAGAAAAAGGCCATCTCAGAGAGATTGAACAGTTCAATAACTGTTCATAATCACTGTGAGGAGAGGAATTAGGGAACTTGTATCTTGCATTTCATACCTCATTTATGCATTGTTTAGCAAAACAAGCAAATCAGTAAACAAATACAGGAGATAGAGAGGGTCTCTATTGGGAGGGTTTGTACTGGATAAGGAAACATTACCAGAAGTCTCTTCCATCAGACCCTCAAGCATATCAGTATCTGACTCATAAGGATCATAGGTAAGGAACAGAGGAGAAGGAATGGAGAGGGACTACTGAAGAATGAGTTTGGTTTTATGACTATTATTTGAAAACAAAGCTTCAGAGATGTGAATTGAGAGGATAAAAGAGAAAGGTATGGGTTTGAGTTAAACAGGCAAAATCACTATTGTATAGGTGTTGACTGAAATGTGACAGTGAACGAGTTCACCTCAACTAGGTGTGCAGGAAGGAGGGAAGAGGAAAAAGATGGGAATCTGCAGCAGGTAA
The DNA here is from genome assembly GCF_002007445.2 of Ailuropoda melanoleuca. NCBI lineage: Eukaryota > Metazoa > Chordata > Mammalia > Carnivora > Ursidae > Ailuropoda > Ailuropoda melanoleuca. Next base: position 26,260,490 of record NC_048218.1, read on the forward strand.
GAGAAGAGGTGCTCTATGAAAGAGAAACGAAAAAGGAATCAAATCCACAAAGAATTAAGAGAGGCAGTGACTTAAGAAGAAACAAAGGGAAGGTGACATAGCGCAAGGACTAAAAATGGAAACCAGTTTAAGGATCAGAGTACACGGTAGAGATATTTGATCTGCAGCTAGCCTCTGCAGGTTCACACATCTTACATTTTACACATATTTATTTAAATTTATTTTTATTTTTTTTAAAGATTTTATTTATTTATTTGAGAGAGAGAGAGCACAAGTGAGAGGGAGGGGCAAAGGGAGAGAGGAAAGCAGGCTCCCTGCGGTGCAAGGAGCCCGACGTGGGTTTGATCCCAGGACCTCGGAATCATGACCTGAGCCAAAGGCAGGTGTAGAACCGGATGAGCCTCCCAGGCTCCTACTTAAATTTATTGTATATGAATTGCTTTCAGACCTTCATTGATGCAGGTTTTACATACTCCTTGCCTACCTTCCACTTAAGCCTGAGATCCTGTTAAAAGTCAGCTCTGTGTTTGTTTCTCATCATGAACAGATTGTGAGACTTGTGGCTCGGGACGTGACCAGTGTGTCATTCAGCTTGAAAACACTGACAAATGAAAACGAGTCACGGGTTCTGAGGTCAGGCTCCACAGCAGAAGTAATTTGAACCTTTTAAAGATATCCATAGCGCTTGTTATCTGGGTCAACCAGGAAAGCTCTATTTGCCAAAGAGTTGTCATCATCTAAGAATTCAGCGTCGTATCCCCACCCACTCTCACTAACTACCACTGTACCTCAAAATAAAGGGGTCTGGTTCTGTGCTGGAATCTTCCTTTTTCTGTGAAAAGGAGAAGAAATGGAAGAGCACACGAGTTGGCTCCTTGTAGAAACAGAAACCAGTGGCTTTTCACTGAAATGGGTCTAACTTGCGCTCTACTGATTGCCAAAATAAAGGGTGGGAGGAGGGGCAGCCAAAGGCGGAGGCACTTGGGTAATGCTTGCAAATAATTTCGCTGATCTCAACATGAAAACTAAAGATTAAAATCTTTACAAACCACAATTCAATTCAGCAATCCAGAAAGTAACTAAAAGAAATGATTGTACCGAGAGTGTATATATTCTCTAGAGACTAATTTTGCCAGAAATAAGAAAGCTGCCTAGCCTATTTTTAAAGAGCTAAATCACATTTCTGTACTTTTAAGTTTATGTATCTTAGCAACCCACGGAGCAGAATATGCCTGCCTGAGAAAAGAGAAGATTCACACTCTTATATGCTATAGTTTATGAAAATGTTAAAATTCATGATTTTCTATTGTTTCTGGATGGGATAGTCCCTCTCCAAAGTATAAGAAAGACTTTTAATTGTATTGTATTTCATGAAGAAAAGGTACTTAGAGGTTTTCTTTGGTTTATAGAATTTACACAGTATTTTCAAGGGATGAATCAAAGTTTTCACGATAGAACTTGTACAAAGTTTTCACTGCAGAACTTATATATAATCATAGATTTGAAGCAGACATTTATAAAGAACTTCTGTATTACTTATCTAGCTTTATACTTAGACCTAACAATCTTTAGGGAAATGAAAATATCCTGGGAAAATACAATATATATGTGTAAATCAATTCATTATATATTTGGTGAGAAACTACTGAGAGCCATGCACTGTGGAAAAAAGTCATCCAGATAATAATGGCAATTTCCACTATTCAATGCATTCACATTCTAAGGGATAAAGCAAACTTAAAAAAAAAAATCACCATGTAATGAGGGCAGTAATAAAACATGCGTACTGGGATGCTGTATCAATCGCAGTGTGAACACAAAAGATAAATAGGCTTCAAAGAAATAACTTTTGCTGAGGGAATACACGTTTTGGGCTAATTTACCCTGAAAGGATGCAACACATACACATTTACATGTATGAGGGGGAAAAAAACTCCGTACTTACCTCCAATTCTACTTAATAGATTTTTGGGTACTTCCCCCCCCTTTTTAGTTTTCTTGTGGAGTTATCATTGTCATAACAGTACACTTTTGCATGTTTTACCTTTCCATAAAATGTGCCAAATTATGTTATAAAGATATGTTTATCACATGGGAAAATATATACCTGAAATCGAGGGGCTATTTTTTATGATAACCTCAAAGTCAAAAAGTAAACTTACCTGATTTCTTTCTTCTCTGGTTTAAATATTGCCTTGGTCTCTCTGATGAAACAATGTGGCTGAACTATTCTTTTTATTGCCAGAAAATTCCTGTTTAGTTTTAAAAACTCACCCTATGGTATGAGTTGTTGATTATGTTCTTTCCTCCACTTTTGCTTCCTTTCTCTAGACCTTTTTTCATCATTTATATAATTACACTTACAATATTTTCTCAAAGATTTATCCTTTCAGAAAACCCTTATAAATATTAAAAAAAATAGTGAGCCAAAAGAATATTATGAACCATGTCCAGATTTTCCAATATAGTTTACTTTTCTTTACCATGGAATAAGAAGGATACCTGTGAATAGTTGAGGAGTGTCCAAAAGACAGGTTAAATTCATGCACAATACTAAAATTCATTCAGTCCATGTATAATCCTAATAATTATAGCAAGCCATGACCATGACAGTCATTGATTCTTAAGGTTGTCTTGGTTAAAAACAATGTTCTATCCATTGCTTCCAGCAGGCAATGGCAGAGCCTGGGGCTCCATTAATAATTTTGCTGCAATAAATCTATAGCTTTCACACATACTCAGTTTCTGCTTGCCTCATTGTGGACCCAGGTTTAGAGTTTATTTTTTTTTAATAATATTTATTTTGTTATATTAGTCACCATACAGTACATCCCAAGTTCTTGAGTTTAGAGTTCTAAATCTGTTCATCCATTGTTTCATGGAGATTGGTGGCTCACATTCACATCATTCCTTCTGGACCGCTTTTTACTGACTACTGTACAAGGCTCCAGGCCAATCTCTTTCACATTTGTCCCCTCCTTTTCTATCTCCACTTCTGCCACATCTACTGCCTTGGTTTAGACTATCCTCTCTATCCGGACTAGTCCATGAGTCTCCCATACCTTGGCACTTGCTCAACATTTTTCTTCTGGCATCCTAAGTGAATAAGACACTCTCAAATCTAATATGGAATCTTTCATTTAAAAAAGAAACCTGCGGGGCGCCTGGGTGGCACAGCGGTTAAGCCTCTGCCTTCTTTCTCAGGGCGTGATCCCGGCATTACGGGATCGAGCCCCACGTCAGGCTCCTCTGCTGGGAGCCTGCTTCTTCCTCTCCCACTCCCCCCTGCTTGTGTTCCCTCTCTCGCTGGCTGTCTCTATCTCTGTCGAATAAATAAATAAAATCTTTAAAAAAAATAAATAAAATAAAAAAGAAACCTGCATGCCTCTCAGGCCACTGTCTGAGGATTTCTGACAGCTGTCTTGAACAGGAAGAGATTAGAGGTGTTTGTGGCCATGATTGGCCAGATTTGCATTAGAAATCTTCCATTACCTCTGTGTCAATGGCCTTGGACAAAGTGAGGAGGAAGGAAGTCCTAGGGAGGGAGGAAAAGGCAGCCCAGGCTCTGGGGAATGAGTCCTTAGGAAGGAGGGCTTATTACAGCATTGATGAGCCCAGGTGTGTTAGCCATGAGAGCAATAATGAAATATGGCGCTGGGATAGAGTACTCCTAGAGACCGAGATTTTGAATCTGTGGTGGCAATGAGTGGAGGAAGACGGGGGACTGGTACTCTGCTAGAGCTGGCTTGGGGCCAGGCCTGGAACTCAGTGTGTCCCAAGAGGCTGAAGCTGAGGGAGTAGATCATGGTGTTTTCAATTCTGTACCTTGCACCCAGCTAATTTAAAAGAAGATTTGATATGGGATAGCAATAAAAAGAGGCACTGAAATCTACCAAGCAGACAGACTTAGTTCTAAACTTGGGAACCCANGATTTGCATTAGAAATCTTCCATTACCTCTGTGTCAATGGCCTTGGACAAAGTGAGGAGGAAGGAAGTCCTAGGGAGGGAGGAAAAGGCAGCCCAGGCTCTGGGGAATGAGTCCTTAGGAAGGAGGGCTTATTACAGCATTGATGAGCCCAGGTGTGTTAGCCATGAGAGCAATAATGAAATATGGCGCTGGGATAGAGTACTCCTAGAGACCGAGATTTTGAATCTGTGGTGGCAATGAGTGGAGGAAGACGGGGGACTGGTACTCTGCTAGAGCTGGCTTGGGGCCAGGCCTGGAACTCAGTGTGTCCCAAGAGGCTGAAGCTGAGGGAGTAGATCATGGTGTTTTCAATTCTGTACCTTGCACCCAGCTAATTTAAAAGAAGATTTGATATGGGATAGCAATAAAAAGAGGCACTGAAATCTACCAAGCAGACAGACTTAGTTCTAAACTTGGGAACCCATTTCTAGGTTGGGGTAGCCATGCTTCTTGGGTATGGTTGTCAGTGGGGGGCGACAAGCCACATCCTCCCTCCTTCTCTTCTCTTTCTCTTCCTTTCTGCATCTTCATTTTTTCTGTTTACTTCTTGTAAGTAGATATAAAGTAATATTTATACTATCTATAATGTATAGATTATAACAACACCAACACCCAGGAGCCCACCATCCCATTAAAAATGAAGAATATTGCATTATTTTATAAGTTCTCTGTGTGCTTATCTCCATAAGTACATTATTTGTGAGAATTATGCATACCATTCTCATGATTTTCTTTGCAGCTTTCTCACTTTCCCTCCAACTTACGTTCTTGAAATGCAGCCTTTTTGTTCCTTGTTACTATCATTTTATTTTCATTGTTGGATGGATTGTGTTGTGATAGATATTCAGGTTGTTTCTAGTTTTTTCTTTTCTTCCTCTTTTTTCTTTTTTTTGCTATGACAGAACTGCTGGGAGTATTTTGGTACATGTTTCTCTGCCCATAAATGGAATAGTTTCCCTAGGGTGTAAATGTAGCAGTGCCATTGCTTTGTCTTAGGTAAGATAGACACATCTTCAACTCTAGATACGGCCCAATTGTTTCCAGAGTGAAAACATAGCCTTACACTCCCACCTCAGTGTATCAATGCTTTGGTGTTCCATGTCCTTGATAACACTTGATATTCTCAGTCTTTAAAATTTCTAATCAGGCAAACATAAAATGATATCTCCTGTGGACTTTTCCTGAATAGTAATGAGGTTGAACATCCTTTATATATTCATTGATCTTTAGGATTTCTTTTTCTCTGAAGTGCCTAGTTAAGTCTTTTCCTCATTTTTCTACAAATTTGCCTGTCTTTTTCAATTTGCATTGCAAGGGATCTCTGCCTTTGATATGCATTTGTTGTAAATATCTTCTCTTGCTTTGTGACTTTTTATTCTCTTTGCAGCATCTTTGAATGAACAGATATTCTAGAATTTAAGGTAGTCAAATTTATCAATATTTTCCTGCACTTTTTTTTCTTGATTAAGAAATCCTCTATATCTTAAGAACACAAAAATATTTTTGATATTGTTTTCTAAGTCTTGTAGCCTTTCTTTAATATACTTTTTATTTTGGAATAACTTTATGTTTACAGAAAGTTTTCAACAATAGTACAGAGTCCTCGTGTATTCCTTTAGTTCCACCCTTTATTAATATCTTACAATTGTACATTTGTTGAAGGTAAGAAACCAACATTAGCCCATTACTATTAATTGAACTCCAGATTTTATTTGCATTTCACCAGTTTTTTTCTCTTTCTGTTTCAGGGTCCAATCTGGGTGAGATTGAATTTCTTTGTCATTTCTCCCCAATCTCTGTTAATCTATGAATTTTTTTAGTCTTTCCTTGATTTTCTTGACCTTGATAGTTTGAGGAATACTGCCCGGTTATGCTGTAGAACGTCTTTGAATCTATTTTTTTCAGATGTTTTCCTCATGATTAGAGTGGGGTTAAGGGTTTTTGGGAAAAAAAAAAAAGCACAGCACATAGGTAAAGTGCACTTCTCATCACAAAATATCAAGGGTTATATGATATCTGTAAGACATCACTGGGAAGGTTAAACTCAATCATTTGGTTCTGTATGCCTGCCAGATTTCTCCACTTCAAGGTTACTGTTTTTCTCTTTTCATACTCTAATGCTTGGAAACAAGTCTAATCTAGCCTGCCTATAAAGTGGGGTAGTGGTGGTGATTAAGCTCTATCTCTTCAAGGGAGGAGTATCCATATATGTTAAATGGAATTGTTCTGCAAGGAAGATTTGTCTTTTCTTCCCAATTTATTTATGCAATCATTTATCTTTATTTATGTATATATTCATGTATATTTATTTTGTACTTTGGGTTGTCTTATAGTTTTTCACTCAAATGTAAGTCTTTCGTCTATCTGGAATCGGCAGTTTAATATGGTATGAGGTTGGGGACCAGTTTTGTTCTTTTATATTATTAGCTGTTTTAGCACCTTCGTAGAAAAAATATCTACTCCCCCAACATACACACACTTACCTGCAATGACAGTCTATTCATAAAAAGTATCTGTGTAAACAATTCTTGCCAATCTAATAATTCAAAAATCATACTGATTTAATTTTCACATATAGAATTTTAAATTTAATGTTTTCTGTGATATTGAGCTATTTGGTATGCTGTATATTCCTTGTGGATGTTGAGAACTGTTTATAGCACATATCAAGTAAAAATATTTTAAGAATACTTGGAATTTCTTTTAAAGCCAAAGTAAAACATTCAAGGTAATAACAGCTACACTGTTGATCAGAGGCTTACTGTGGGCCTTATGCTAAATATGATTTACATCTTGTGTAGTTCTCACATCATTTTTGCAAGATGGGTACTTTCCAGTCTACATAGATGAGAAAACTGAGGTTCATAGAGAGCAAATAATTTACCCCAAATTACAGTAAACAGTAATAAAGTCAGATTCAAACCTGGGTTTTATTTCCAAGTTCACTGTTGATTTCTTCCAAATGCTGGTAAAAGGGCTCTGCTTGCTTTACAACCTAATCCTTTTGACTCAAACAAATTTTCAATGAACCATTAGTATAAACATTCCGAGAAACATTTACTGTTAAGGTATGTTCTGCTCCATCGGCTTCGTGTCATATTGAATATGAACAATAGTCGTTTCAAATTGAGATAGATGCACAGTTTAAAAACCAAACCTAGCCTGATTTGTGCTTGAGAGAGAAAATGTGACCACTTACAAATGAAACTATTAGAGGGAATCAAATTTACAAGCCTCCTTAAGCTACTAAAATTATTTTTAGGGAAAGCAATAAACCAAGTGAAACAAGTAAGTACACCCTGCTATTAAAAGCATGGAGAATTGAGATGAGACTGGAAAAGACGATGGGAAACTAATTTATAACAGTGATTTAACATCTTCGAGGTAATAGAAAACACCTACTCGTGTGAGAGATGTTTGATTTTGAATTTTACTCTGCAGAACACACTTTATTTTAAGAGAATCCATAAGCATTTTACGTAAAGGAACATAATTCCTGGCCAAGAATCTGTGTTGCTGATAAATCCCATGATTGGCAAACATCTGATTGGCGGGACAAAATTCTTATAGAAAATAGGGAGCTGGAGGGAAAAAAAATATTAAAATGCTGGTCACCAAAAATGAGTGTTAGGCCTTGGTTTCCAAAAACAAACCAAAGCAGTCAGGGTTAGAATGTTCTGCCAACAGATAGCAGCTCTTATGAATCACTTTCCTCAATTGTTTAGGAAACACTGCAATGGCTTTGTTGTGGACAGCATATTCTATCCCCAAATATTATGCAGATATGCATCTTTGTAAACTATCAAACCATCTTTCACTTGCTTAGAATTTTGGGCATTATACTCTAATTTTTCTAATCCTATCCTTTAAGGTTATCACCTAAACAATACAGATGTTAAAAGTTAGCAATTTCAAAATTTTCAACATAAAAATTAGAATTTTACATAAATTTCGGCAACTTTTCAAAGCCAAAGGCACTAAAATCACAGATGTAAGATGTACTCTACTAGCCCTTGTCCCCAAAGTCCTATGAAATCAGAAAACAGATTTATAGGAAATTTCCTGGATAGTGATGTCAATAATCAAGTTGAATAAATAAAAATTACTCAAAATGCTTTTTAAATGGTCATTGTGTGGCCCAGTTCTTCAACGATGGAACTCATAGGCGTGGTAATCAGAATAATGCCCCCTCTCCCTCCATGAAATGTCCAAGTTTTATTCTTGGAACCTGTAAATGTTAAATGGCAAGAGGGAATTTTCAGAGATGACTAAATAAGGGCCTTCAGATGGGGAGATTATCCTGGATTATCTGCGTGGGCCCATGTAATAACAAGGGTTGTTATAAATAAAAGAGGAAGGCAGGAGAGTCAAAATCAGAGAAGCAGATGTGACCATCAAAGGAGGGGTCAGAAAGCTTCGCTGTTGGCTTTGACGATGGAGAAAAGAGCCATGAGCCAAGACATGCGTGTAGAAGCTGGAAAAGGCAAGAAAACAGATTTTCCTCTAGAGCCTCAAAGAAAGCAGCCTTGTGGACACCCTGCTTTTAGCCCAGTGGGACTCATGCCAGATGTCTGTTCTATAGAACTCTAAAAGAATAAATGTGCTTCATTTCAAGATATTACATTTGTGGTTGATTTGTTGTAGCAACAATAGGAAACTGATATAAGGGGCACAGGAATGTATTTCATAAAAATAAATACTTAAAAAAAAGAAAAGCAGAACCTTGTGATATAGGAGAAAGTGAGCTATGAAGATTTCCCGGGACGTAATTGCAGTTCTTTTCAAACCAGGGCCGCAGAGAACACTTCTATTCTTTGGTTCTACAAATATCGGTTACAGAGGCTTACATAGTCTGTTTCAGATTCTACAAAAGATTTAAATATCTTTGGTTCCATTTTACAGTGAAATTAATCTTATCGGGAAAAAAAAATTCAGTCAATCAAACACGAAGCATTCAAAGCCTATGCTTCATAGTGGGGAAAGCAATATAAATAGGGGTGTCCCTTACTCCTGTATTTTGAGGCATATCATGTAATAGAGTTCCTGTTTCTTTTTTGTTTTTGACCATGAACCACAGTAGAAAATACAATTTTCTTTTCTTTCTTTTTTTTTTTTTTAAAGATTTTATTTATTAATTTGACAGAGAGAGACAGCCAGCGAGAGAGGGAACACAAGTAGGGGGAGTGGGAGAGGAAGAAGCAGGCTCATAGCAGAGGAGCCTGATGTGGGGCTCGATCCCATAATGCCGGGATCACGCCCTGAGCCGAAGGCAGATGCTTAACCGCTGTGCCACCCAGGCACCCCCTGCAAATACAACTTTCAATGCAACTCGGTATTTGTACCTTTATGAGACTGAACCAGAGTTTGATAGGCTCTACTATTTTTTATTCTCTTCTGGTCTATTTTAACAAATGCTACATAGAAACCGTTAAATTGAATCTCTAACCCACTAAAGGGTTTGAAAAACACTAGTGTCATGACGAAGTAAGATATGTAGAGAAATAGCTGAATGTGTCATATACTATACCACAGGAAAATGACGACCGTGGTAATTACAAGAAAAATAGTAATAACTAACATTTGGATGCTTACTATGTTCACTGTTCTAAGAGCACAGTTAGCATTCTAAGTACCCTAACCCGGTAATCATTCTTCCGAGGTAGCAACACAAAAACTTTGAAGATCATTATCAAAATCTACACCAGAGGGTTTTTAATTAGCATTATCAATATTACAGATGAGTTGTGCTTGAGTTATGGGAGTAGACAGGTTGAGGGAATGGGCAACACCCGTGTGTGAACACGGGTAAGCACGTGGCCGTCCCTTGCAGCGGCGACTCTCTCTGCACCACGTCTGAGGTTCACGGTTCCATGTGGCCATACACTTTCTTTACAGAGAAGACAGTGTTCCTGGACTCAAACTGGAAGGTTGGCTGGTCTGCTTTCACGGTGCCTTCACAGCCTCGGTAGTTCAAGCTTCGGAGCAAAACTACATGACAATTTGTGCTTGCTTGTTAGTAAATGCTAGATAGGACTTACTCTAAAACTGTTTTCATTGTTAACCTACTGTGAGGTGGTAAGGTTACACGAGAGGATAGCCAGCCAACGCCTACCTCGAATCGCTGGGAGCTGTCAGTATTTGCCAAAAGAACCTGATGATTATTAAATGGTCAACTTGGCTTCTTTTCTTTGGGGGGGGGGGAGGTCAACTTGGTTTCTTTCAGTTCCTCAGCCGACTTTACAGTCTGTTCCAAGAAACTTGTATTTTACCTCTTAGCTGGTGTTTCTCATAGAGGGAGGATTCTATATTTTCAAAGGCACCCTTCCCGATCCGTAAACACTGATGTTCCAGAACATCGGCTGAACATGCAAACTTCTGCTTAAACGCGGGAGTTAGATGGTCAGACCCGCTGTGGTCTTTCTCCCTCCTCAGCCCCAACCTGGGAGGCAAGGTTGCTTTGAAGACCAGGGAATTTTCCCTTCCCACCACATAGGGAATTCTTCTTGATCACTCTTTTTCCTCCTAGCCTGCGGCATAAATTTTCTTCTGACTCTGATAGTACCTAAGGACAGAGTAGTAGAGAAGGGGCATAGAACAATTCAGAGATACTGCTAGCCATAATTTGTCATCTATGGTTTTAAGCCTTGCGTCTTATAAGAGCGGAGAGAAGGCAGCATCCACAGTGCCGGAAACAGGATGTTTAATATCTCTGGTTTCCACTCTTTGCTCTCATTCCTCAGATTTCCTTCTATGCTCACTGCAATTACCTTCCTGCCTGTTGCCTCTCATCTCCACCCCCCACCCCCAGCCATCAGCCAAGGCCTGAGTGACTAATGTTTCCTTTGAGAGGCCACGGAACTTATGGAGTGGATACCAATAGCACCTGCCAGTGATTGTGTCAAACTTCTTTCTTTAGAGGTCTGAGGTTTACTCTAGAGAAAAAGAGAGAGAGAGAGAGAGAGAGGAAAGAAGGAAGGAAGAAGGAAGGAAGGAAGGAAATTTAAAGAGGGTTCTTGGGTCCTTAGAGAAGAAAATGAATCCTTCTTCCCGTTATAATGACTACATTTTAAAATACACAAGCAAGCAAAGCTTTATAACGCAAGACTGCTCATCCCAGGTACCCCCCCCCAAATTCTTCTCTCCTAGTTTCAGTTATCCGCCTAATGTCTGAACCGTGTGAAGAAAGCAGTTATTTTTAAAGGAGATTGGATTAGCAGAAATATTTACATCTTTAAAGTCCTCCCACACATTGCACTGAGTTTTCTCTCCTCTGGGTGTCCATGCTTAGGAGACACAGGGATTTTAATAATAATATTAGCTAAATTTACAGAGGAAGATGACTTTATGATACTGCTTTAAGACGTTTTACATTTCAGTTTCTAAAATCTCCATATTATCTATTTACAAGTATTCATCTCTCCTGAGAAGCCTTCCCTCATCTCCTGTCTTTGTCTGAAGATTTTCGGAGTACCTTGAGATTCTGTCTTTTAAAGCCCTTATGAGAACTATCTCGTTCTCTTTCTGTGCCTAGACCCAAACCGGGCCACAATGGGGGTTTAGCAACTGCCGGCTGGAGGCATAAATGAATTACTGTCACTCCATGGATTTATTTTTTCCCACTTGGGTGACTAAGTGACTTTCCTTCCTTTTTGACATTAAGGCATTTTTACAGAACTGGAAAAACATTATTTAATGTGAAAAGCCACTATTATGATTTATTATAATCTTCACTCCAAAATAGAAAGGAACAATCCGTCTTTTCCATCTAGTGTCTGAATTGTGGTAACGAGTTTCAGTTTCTAAGTGCAATTGCTGTGTAGATTCTATTTGTTTTGTTCTTCTTGGACACCCCTGAAGCATTCCTCCAGCTTTCCACCTCTGAGTTTTGTTTTAAGGACACTCTTGTCAGTTGAGATTAAGATAACATTTCTCTGTGAACACAAAAGCTGAGAAAGAATTCCAACCATGCTGTCTGAGGAACGGGCAGAGGGGAGGCTGTGCCCCTGAACAATGAAGAGAGCCAACAGGTAGGACTGCAGTGTGAGGGAGGTGTTGCACGACGTTCCCTCCGAGACAACATTTAAAGCAAGTGCTGGACTTAAGGCTCGCCTCCTGTCATTCTGGTCAACATTCTGGAAGGACCGCTTTTCTTCAAATAAGTGTTTCAGGATACAGGAAAGTCTTCTGCCATACTCTTCATTCTCTTTGTCCCTTTTCTTTTGATCTGGTGGGCATCCAGAAAGGTGAATCTAATCACAGTACTTTTCACCAAAATGTCTAGAATTTTCTTGGCTCTAAAATAACCAAAGGTCTTTGTTAAAATAGTCATATGAAATATTCATTTCATTCTGGATTCCTGTGTCTATGTGCCTAGTTTTTTTCTTCCCGAAGGAGATTCAAGTTCAACCTGAGATAAAATTCTGCCATTTCAGAAATATTTGCATGCATGTGATGTTGTAGTAAGAAGTATGAGGAGCAGAGACAGTGGCTGCTTTTATGGTTTTTTCATCTTGATGATTTCCTGTCCTGAAACATCATAGCTCCAAATGCTGAAGTTACTTCCCAGATCCTGCTGCATTTTTCCGGTGTTTCCCAAATTCTCTCAGAAAGGGGTAAGGCAACTTCCTAAGAAACTGTCTGGGATATTTATTAAAAGTTTGGATTCCCAGCTTATTAAACCCAAATTCTGTGTTAGTAGGCAGGACTGACACAGGAATTTGTATTTTTAAAAAGTTTCAACTATTGGGGGACCTGGGTGGCTCAGCTGGTTAAACGTCGTACTCTTGATTTCAGCTCAGGTCATGATCTCAGGGTTGTGGGGTCAAGCCTGTCTCCTACCCCAAGTGAAGCCCGGCATGGAGCCCCACCTTGAGCCCTGAGTCCTTATTGGCATTCTTTCTCTCCCTCTCCCTCTGTCCCGTTTGTGCTCTAACTCTCGTTTTCTCTCTAGAAAAAAAAAGTTTCAACTATTTAAGAAAGTTTTTAATAGTGGGTTTTTTTTGTTGGGGGGGAGGACAATACTCGAAAACTAGAAAATTTTGTAATATCTGAAAATTTGAATGACTCAATAGTTAAAAAACATTTTTATTATTGATTTGGTAAGCATATTAAATAACGATGGAGAGAAAACTATCAAAGACGACTTAATCCAGTGCAGCAATGACCATGGTAATGAAGAATGACTAATCCTCCCAAATAAATTGACCATCCAGCTTTCTTCCAACTTTTGCATTGCAAATTTAAAAGAAAGCACACAAATTAGTATGGATTATATAAAACGTATGAATATAAAATGCACACACTTTTTCTGGTTAGATGCTATAATATAGCATCTGTCCTGCTTTTATCAGTTTCCATAGGGTTACAAAGAACATTTTCTATATGAATAGGCACCGTAAAAGCACTCTATTACTTTGTAATCACATGATAATGTATCTTAGGCATTGACAGAGCCAAAGGCTAGGATTAAATCCAAGTAACTTTGTTTTCTCTTTAGAATAGTACAAATCCTTCAGAGGTGATCTGTAACAAATGCCTGTAAGCTTACCTGGATATTTACCTTACTAACACAGTCTATTATTGCTTTAAAATTTTTTTAATGGTAACATTTGGTGGGCGGCATATTTTACTTTCTAGAATTTCCATTACTGAAAATTAAGATTTAAAGATTCTTCCCAGAAACCTTTACATTTCTAAAGCCTTCAGCTAAAATAATTACTCTTTAGTATCTCTTTCTTGCCAACTGTCTAAATTTTCGCCTATTTTTCTTCACTGTAGATTTGACACAGCCATTGCCAAATTAATGAAATGCCTTCTATTATTTCTCTAGAAACATGGAATCCCTAAAGAACAAAAAGAACTAAAATGTTATTTATGTTAGGGCAACGGACATGTTCTAAAATTAGATTGTGGTGATGGCTGCACCATTCTGTAAACATACTAAAAGCAGTGAAATGTATACTTTAAAAGGGTGTATTTTATGGTATGTAAATTATATCTCGATAAAGCTGTTAGAAAATTTTTATTAGGTTTATTTTAAATGCTAAAAGCATTTGCTAAATCTTTGGTGGCACATCTATGGAGATAGAAAGGAGGCAACCAGAGAAATTGATTTCCCTGTATATATCCCCTCTTATTTAGACTTATTTAGACATTATTTAGACATCCTGTAGTCATTCTATGAGCCTCCAAAGTAAGGAGTACTTCTTGCAAGCTTGGAAATTTTAGTTAAAATGGATATCATAGGTAAGTATAACAATAAAATATGGCTGATACCAATGGTTATTACACATTTTACTTATTTGTAATGTGTTTTCTTGGAAGGCTACATGCTCTATCTTTGTAAGTATCCAAACAGAGTTTCTGTAGCATGTGTAAAGGATGTGTTAGAAGACATTTCCTCACTGAATGTGAAATTGGCATAAGGACTTTTAAAAGCTCCATATAATCTGAATTAAGTAAGATCTCCAATACATGGGAAATCAACCTTATTGCAATAATTTTCTCTGTAATATCTTTGTGTGCTTAAAAAAAAACTTAAGGGCGCCTGGGTGGCTGTCAGTCAAGTATCTGACTCTTGATTTTGGCTCAGGTCATGATCTCAGGGTGGTGACGTTATAGCCCTGTTGGGCTCACGCTGAGTATGGAGCCTGCTTAAGATTCTCTCTCTCCCTCTCCATCTGCCCACCCCTCCTCCCACTCTTGTGTGCTCTCTCTCTCTCTCTCTCTCAAAAAAAAAAAAAAAAAAAGGTAGGAGCGCCTGGGTGGTTTAGTCAGTTGAGCATCTGCCTCTTGATTTCAGCTCAGGTCATAATTTTGTGGTCATGGGATCAACCCCTGTGTGGGGCTCCGTGCTCAGCATGGAGTCTGCTTGTCTTTCTCCCTCTGCTCCTCTCCCCCCCCCACCCCCGTTCACATGCGCTCTCTTTCTCTCAAATAAATGAATGAATAAAATTATTTTAAAAAGTCTTTGTAAAAAAAAAAAAGCTTAATTATGCTAGAATATTTTGCAGGAGATTTACCATGTAAAACATATTAAAATGAATAATGCAACATTTTCTTATTCAAACATACTTTAATAAATCTTATTACCAGTAGTATTGTCTTCTTCCTACAGTAGTCATGACTTTTTTTGTGAAGTCAAAGACCAGTCTATGCGTAAGAGATTTATTGACCCCATAAGGCATGCCAGTTGTCTTGGCAACATGAGATGCTATATGTCAGGCCCATCTAAAAGAAGTGAGTTTTTAGAAACCTTAACTGGCCAAAGTCTTTCCCGCCCTGCAGCTCCTTTAATGATTCCCTTCTAGGTTGTTCCTGGTCTCATCACTTCTGTAACGCATGTCCCATAAATAGTTGGAGTGCTCTCAGGGGAGCTCTTAGAGTTGTTTTGGAATTTGTCTTTGAGAATCCCATTTGGTGATTTCCTGAGTTGTTGCTATGCCAAGTACACATCATCAACAATTGGTATTTGAAAACTTCCATGTGCGTCAAGACACTCTGAGAGTCTGAGTACCCTGAATATTGCACAGAGCCATTCATTCACATCCTCCTGAAAATGTGACATTGAAGCCAAGCTAGGATTGCATTGCATAGATTTTACAAAACCAAAATGAAGACCACGTATTTCCAGTACTAAGCTAGACCTGACACACAGAACCAACTTTAAAAATTCTGAAGTCAGAGGATAATGAAGAATGTCAGACAGCAGCAATAATTATCCGAAGACTCGTCTCCCAGAGGAATAAGAAAGGAGAAGCTTCTGGACTGAACTGATGAGTGTAAGCTTGGATTATTCACTCTTGTTCCAGACTTCTTCACTAGAACATCAGATACAGATCCCCAGATCTTTCTAAGTGTCACTTCTCTATGCCTTCCTCATAGAACATTTCTCTAAGACATGCTCAGTGCACTAACAACTCTCAAACTGAGACATCAAGAGACTTTTCCTTCTGTTTATTTATTTATTTAAAGAGTAAGGTGATAGAGAAACTTTCTATTACCAGAAGCATCGTATCCATGAAGAATTCTCTCTTAAAAATAAGATGGTAGTTTGATCTCATTGTTTGGGTTCCTGGAAGTGAACATGGGTTTAAAATACAGAGGAAACTTGCTTCAGAGGCTGTGAATATCATCATGGAATACCTTCCTTAAAATGAAATACTCATAACCTGAGTTGATAAATTGCAGTATATAGGAATAAAAATATTAAACAGTGTAAGTTAAGTGGTTTGCATGATCTTACAATAAGGTAGTCAACAAAAGGTAATTACATTACTATTAGTAGAAAATGGGCAAAGATAACTATTTTCTCATTTTGCTTTTACCAATACCTAAATATTTGGGTGTCACCTTTGATGTTTGCTTGATTTCCACCTTTGTAGCAAAGAAAATGTGAGTTTAATGAAAAAGAAGTTTAAATCTATGGGTGGTTAGGAAGAAATTCAGCACTTTGATCAGGGGACAAAGGTTTTTGGAACATATAATAAAGCCATTTTACCACCTAGTGAAATTCCTGCATTGCAGGAAAAGTTTTTTGAGATAGAAATAAACATTTTGTAGACTAAACTAGAAATACTGGTTATGAGGTAGCTTTTGGGAGAAGCTGTCTTTAGATCGTGAAACTCAGATCTGCTTACAGATACTTTCTCAAACGGAAGATTTCAGTAAATTATAACCCTGAATAATCATAAAATGTATTCATATTTTGGAAGAAGCAGAAATGGCACAAATATCACTATCTCATTTTACAAATCAAAAATATGTTAATGTGTTTTCTAGGTGAGACATTAAGATATTAAGACCCACTCTCATGGAAACACAGACATTTTAAAAAGCCCAAATCTTTTTCCTAATATTTTATATCATTTTCAATTATTTTATTATTTACTTATCTTTAAATTGTAAAAGACACACAACATAAAATTTACCGTCTTAACTATTTTTTAAGCATACAGCTCATTTGGCATTCACATTTTTGTGCAACCGTCACCACCAACCATCTCCAGAACCTTTCTCATCTTACAAGACTGAAACTGTGTACTCATTAAAAAACACCTCCCCATTCGTCCCTCCTCCCTGGTCCTGGCGACCACCATTCTGCTTTCTGTCTCTATGAATTCAACTACTCTAGGTACCTTATAACAGACAATATTTATTCTTCTGTGACTGGCTAATTTCATTTAACATAATGTCTTCAAGAGTCCTCCGTGTTATAGCATGTGTCTGAATGTCCTTTTTAAGGCCGAATAGTTTTCCATTGCATGACTATACCATATCTTGTCTACCCTTTCATTTGTCCATATGCACTCGGGTTGTTTTTACCTTTTGTTATTTTTTTTTCTTAAAGATTTTATTTATTTATTTGAGAAAGAGAGAGCAACAGAGAGCACAAGTGAGGAGGAGAGGGAGAAGCAGGGCTCCTGAGTGGGGAGCCCAATGCAGGGCTCTTCCCAGGACCCCAGGATCATGACCTGAGCTGAAGGTAGACACTTAACCAACTAAGCCACCCAGGCACCCCTGTTTTTACCTTTTGGCTGTTGTGAATAATGCTGCTATAAATATGGGTGTACAAATATCTGTTTGAGTCCTTGCTTTCACTTTTTTTGGGTATATACCAAGAAATGGAATTCTGGATCAAAGGCAATTCTGTGTTTAATTTTTTTTTTAAAGGAACCACCAAACTATTTTCCACAGTGGCTGCATCATTTTACATTCCCTCTAGCAGTATACAAGGGTTCCAGTTTTCCCCCATCCTCACCAACATTTGCTATCTTCTGTTTTTTAAAAATAATATCTTGGGGCACCTGAGGTGTTCAATCAGTTGAGTGTACAACTCTTGATCTTGGCTCAGGTTTTGATCTCATGGTCATGAGTTCAAGCCCTGCATTGGGCTCTGTGCCGGGCATGGAGCCTACTTAAAAAAAAAAGAAAAAGGAAAAAAAACTTAGTTGGTGTGAAGTGATATCTCATTGTGGCTTTTATTTGCGTTTCCCCGCTAATTAGCAATGTTGAGCATCTTTTCACGTGATTATTGGCAATTTGTATATCTTCTTTTGAGAAATGTTGATTCAGGGGCACCTGGGTGGCTCAGTCATTAAGCATCTGCCTTTGGCTCAGGGTGTGATCCCAGAGTCCTGGGATTGAGCCCCACGTCAGGCTCCTCTGCTGGGAGCCTGGTTCTTCCTCTCCCACTCCCCCTGCTTGTGTTCCCTCTCTCGCTGGCTGTCCTCTCTCTGTCAAATAAATAAATAAAATCTTAAAAAAAAAAAAGAAATGTTGATTTAAGTTCTTTGCCCATTTTTTTAATCAGGTTGTTTGGTTGGTGTTGAGTTTTCTTTATATATTTTGGACTTTAACCCCTTATCAGATAGATTTGTGGTTTGCAAATATTTTTTCCCATCTTTTTTTTTTTTTAAGATTTTATTTATTTATTTGAGAGAGAGACAGCCAGCGAGAGAAGGAACACAAGCAGGGAGAGTGGGAGAGGAAGAAGCAGGCTCATCGGAGGAGCCTGATGTGGGGCTCGATCCCAGAACGCCGGGATCACGCCCTGAGCCGAAGGCAGATGCTTAACCACTGTGTACCCAGGCGCCCCTATTTTTTCCCATTCTGAGGTTGGTGCTTCACTCTACTGATAGTGTTCCTTTAACGCACAAAAGTTTTTAATGTTGATGCAATCCAATTCATCTGTTTTTTCTTTTGTTGCTCTTATAGTTTAACAAGATGGCATTCAATCGAATTGGCCAACATTAGGGTCAATTATGCGCAGGATAAAGTAGATGAAATTGAGCATATTTTGATTGCACATTCTGTTACCCACATGTTCCGCAAGATTGGTACAGTTTCAACTGAGAACAGGCAGTTTTTTCCTTATTTTTGTAATTTTTTTCTTTTGCTTTCTATCTTATTTAAAAATCTTAATCTAGGTCAAGAAACACAGATTCTGAAACAGACTTTTTTAGTCACCATGACACTTCTTGGAATTACTGTATATAAATGTCCAGAAATTTGCCTCTGAGGCTAGACACTATTCAGGTCCATTTGCTCTGTAGTTACTTCAGTTTCTAGATCTGTTGTTCAAGTACAGGAGAGATGCTGAAATATCCTGGAACTCTACCCTGCCCAAAGGATTCTAGATTTTTAGGAAAAGAGTCCATTTCAAAGCTCGCATTATAGTTTAAGTCGATTGCATAGTGCTTTAATTACTTACAGATAAGGAAGCTCCTACAATTAATCAAATACCTGGTCTCCAATGGAAAAGTTGGAAAGCTTCATTTCTCATGTAGGTGTGTGTGCACGCGCGCGCACACACACACACACACACACACACACAGTAAGGAAAGTAGAAATAATCTAGTGCTTTTAGCCAACGGGCTATCTGTAGATATTGACCAAAGTGGTGAATTTCAAGAATGCATTAAAACAAGCAAAATAATACATGGTCCAGTTTTCTATTTGGGGGGGTTCTTTCTAATGCTTTTAACATTTAAAATGCCTAATTTTTGTCTAAATCAGAGTTCAGGCTGTGAGTAGTTTCCAAATATTCTCACGTTACATGTAGGAGTTTTTTAAATGTATATTTTGTGGAAGATTCAATATAAGAAAGAGAAAAATAGCTTGTTTACAAGTTGGCTGAGTACTAGTTGGTAGGATTTGAGGATTACTAGGTAGGATGTCCAGTAAAAAAAAAAAAAAAAGTACAGAGATATTTACTTATCATTTGTAACTTAAATTCTTTTCTTATATACCCAGTTGTTTGGGTTTTCCAGCATCCTCTGTTGAAAGCTAATGCTCAAAGAGTTGATATCATTATCAGTTGAAGAAAGCCAGAAGCCAGCCATGAGTTCTTGTGGAAAAATAGAGGACGTGGAGGTCAAAAAGTTCTAAGATGGAAGAGAGACATGTTAAAACAGGATGTGGATTTGCACCTCACACAATTGAGAATTCAAATGAATTAGGGTTAACATTAAAAAAAAAAACTGTAGAAGAAGAAAGTTTCAATAATTATTTTTCTAACATAAAAAGAAAACAGAAATTACTACCAAATAATCATTATTCAAAAAATTACACGTGAAATTGAAAGACATACTGGGAAGACAATCACCAATCACCTCGGACAAGAGAGTTGATGCTTTTTACATTGATTTTTAAAAACCCAAGACCTGAGATTTTAAAAATAGCAAATGTTCTGAAGAATGTAAGTGTCATATGCCTCAGTCCTTGACCAATTGATTTAACAACTGGGAAAATGTACAATTGCAAAATAATAATCCTGTGTCGACAATACGAGATTAAAAAAACAAACACGTGATGTAAAAGACCCTAGTTCATTCATGGGGTCATACCGTTTTCCCAGTCAGGATAATCACTTGGATCAGAGGTGGTATTAAACAGAGTGCCTGCTCATTATTGAGCTATTTCTCAAAGGCTATTAGGACGAAATAGTAAACAAAGGGTGATTAATGGTGTCATGGCTGCTGTCACTACTGTGGCAACATAAACACATAGCTTTCCTGAAGACTTCACACATGAAATTTTCATTAGGACATATTCTAAAGGGAACGTGTCTCTCTATGCCTGCATTACTCTGTGTAAATGGAGAGACAATTCTCAGAGGTTGACTTATATTGTATGGTGAAAGAAAGCATGGTTTTTGTTTTCCTTTTTACGTAGTCTTTTCCCCAATAACCCGTTAAAACAAACACAGAGACTTAGCAAAATATACGTGTGTATACTTTTTTAACCTCTCCATTAACCTCATTATAGCTTCTTTCCTGCCTCAACTTCACAAAGGCTGTTGTCCTAGCAACAGACCACCATGTCAGTTTTCTCTATATTATCTAAATTGCATATTGTCTGCTCACCAGCTATTATCTCTTACTCTAGTTATGTCTAGGTTAATTAACTGTGTTCTTATTCTCTAAGGAAATAAATCTCAATTACTCTCTTCTTCTGTTGTCTTAGCCACAATTTAAATCTTACGGGGAAAGGAAACTCTAGTTTGGAACTATATATATTTTTCTCATAAATAAGCACAAATTGGAATTTACCGTAGACCACAGTATCTTACACTGAGGTCAGCAAATGGTATCTCAAGCCTCCCAAACTGCACCCAACAAATTCTGCCTCGTCTAGATTGCCAACTCATAATGAAACACCCAGTCACATCACTGCCCAAGTCCACACTGGGATACGATAGCGTGTTTGTGCAAAGCAGAAGCAAAATCCCTGCACAGTGAAGGCTTCAGAGCTCCTGAAATAGACAAGACTTGAGTCCATCAGAACATCTGCACCACCTTCTCGTGGCAAATAGTTGCTTTGTGCAAATGTTTCTAATACTGACTTGTGGTAATTCAACAAAAGTAAGTGGGCACTAAATGTGCAATGAAGAAATTCGTTGTGTTCAATTTTAGCCATCAATAAAATACAGGCTTACCTCGTGTTATCGCACTTTGCGTTATTGTTCTTTGCAGATATTGAGATTTTTACAAATTGAAGGCTCGTGCCGGCGCTGTGTCAAGTTAGTCTATCAGCACCACTTTTCCAACAGCATTTGCTTACTTTGTGTCTCTGTGTCACATTTTGGTAACTTTCACAATATTTCACACTTTTTCATTATTATTACATTTGTTACAGTGATCTGTGATCTCTGATGTTACTGTTGTAATTATTCTGTGACACCATGACTCTTGCCCATCTAAGTGGGTGAACTTAATAGTTGTTGTATGTGTTCTGACTGTCTCACCTATCAGCCATCCCATCTCTTTCCTCCACGTCAGACTTCCTTAGTCCCTGAGACACAACAATATTGAAATTAGGCCAATTAATAACCCCTACAACGGCCCCTAAGTGTTCAAGTGAATGGAAGAGACGCACATCTCCCATTTTAAGTCAAAAACTAGAAACAATTCAATTTAGTGAGGAAAGCATGTCGAAAGTTGAGATAAGCCCAACGCTAAGCCACTTACACCAACAGGCAGTTTGTGAGTCAAAGAAGTTCTTGAAGGAAGTGGAAAGTGATACTTCAGTGAAGACACACAGTGACAAAAGTGAAACAGCCTCATTTCTGATGAGGGGAAAGTTTTAGCGGTCTAGAGACAAGATCACGCCAGCTACAACATTTCCTTAAGCCAAGTCTAATCCAGAGCAAGGCCCTCACTCTCCTCAATTCTATGAAGGCTGAGGGAAGAAGCTGCAGAAGAAACTAGAAGCCAGCAGAGGTTGGTTCACGAGGTTTAAGGAAAGAAGCCGTCCGCAGAACAACAGTGCAGGCGAAGCAGCGAGTGCTGATGTCGAAGCCGCAGCAAGTCATCCAGAACATCTAGCTCAGACAACTAACGAAGGTGGTTACACTAAACAACGAATTTTCTTTTTTTAAATTTTGTTATGTTATGTTAGTCACCATGCAGTGCAGCATTAGCTTTTGATGTAGTGTTCCATGATTCATTGTTTGTGTATAACACCCAGTGCTCCATGCAATACGTGCCCTCCCTTACTACCCATCACCGGCCTATCCCAGTCCCCCACCCTCATCCCCTCTGAAGCCCTTAGTTTGTTTCCCAGAGTCCACAGTCTCTCATGGTTAGTCCCCCCCTCTGATTTCCCCCCTTCATTTTTCCCTTCCTTCTCCTAATGTCCTCCATGCTACTCCTTATGTTCCACTTGTAAGTGAAATCATAAGATAATTGTCTTTCTCTGCTTGACTTATTTCACTTAGCATAATCCCCTCCAGTTCCATCCATGTTGATGCAAATGGTGGGTATTCATCCTTTCTGATGGCTGAGTAATGTTCCATTTATATATGGACCACATCTTCTTTATCTATTTGTCTGTTGAAGGGCATCTCGGCTCCTTCCACAGTTTGGCTATTGTGGACATTGCTGCTGTGAACATCAGGGTGCATGTGCCCCTTCTTTTCACTATCTCTGTATCTTTGTAGTCCAATTGCTGGGTCATAGGGTAGCTCTATTTTTAACTTTTTGAAGAACCCCCATACTGTTTTCCATAGTGGCTATACCAGCTTGCATTCCCACCAACAGTGTAAGAGGGTTCCCCTTTCTCCACATCCTCTCCAACATTTGTTGTTTCCTGCCTTGTCAGTTTTTGCCATTCTAACTGGTGTAAGGTGGTATCTCAATGTGGTTTTGATTTGAATTTCCCTGATGGCTAATGATATTGAACATTTTTTCATGTGTCTGTTAGCCATTCATATGTCTTCTTTGGAGAAGTGTCTGTTTGTGTCTTCTGCCCATTTTTTTGACTTGATTATTTGTTTTTTGGGTGTAGACAACAAAACAGCTTTATATTGGAAGAAGATGTCATCTAGGACTTTCATTTGTAAAGAGGTACCAGGCATTGGCTTCAAAGCTTCAAAGGACAGACTGACTCTCTTGTTAGAGGCTAATGCAGCTGGTGCCTTGAAGTTGAAGGCAATGCTCGTTTATCATTCCAAAAATCCTAGGGCCCTTAAAAATTATGCTAAATCTACTCTGTGCTTTATAAATGGAACAACAAAGCCTGGATGACAGCACATCTGTTTACAAAATGGTTTACTGAATATTTTAAGCCTATGGTTGAGACCTACTGCTCAGAATAACAGATTCCTTTTAAAATATTACTGCTCATTGACAATGTACCTGGTCACCCAAGAGCTCTGAGGGAGATGGACAATGAGATGAACATTTTCATACCTGTTGACACAATATCCATTCCGCAGTCTATGGATTAAGGTGTAATTTTGATTTTCAAGTCTTATTATTGAAGAAATACATTTCATAAGTTGCCATAGATAGTGATTACTCTGATAAACCTGGGCAAAGCAAGCTGAAAATTTCTGGAAAGGATTCACCATTTAGATGCCATCAAGAATGCTTATGATTTACGGGACGTCAAAATAGCAACATGAACAGGAGTTTGAAGGAAGTTGATTTCAACGCTAATGGATGATTTTGAGGGATTCAAGACTTCAGTGGAGGAAGTAACTGCAGATGTGGTAGAAATAGCAAGAAAACTAGGATTAGAAGTGGAGCCTGAAGATGGGACTGAATTGCTGCAATCCCATGATAAAACTGGAATGGATGAGTTGTTGCTTCTTATGGATGAGCAAAGAAAGAGATTTCTTGAGATGGGGTCTACTCCTGGTGAAGATCCTGTAAAGATTATTGAAATGACAACAAAGGATTTAGAATTTTACAGAAACTTTGTTGATAAAGCAGTAACAGGCTCTGAGAGGATTAATTCCAATTTTCAAAGAGGGTCTACTGTGGGTAAAATGTTATCAAACAGCATCACATGGTACAGAGGAATTCTTTGTGAAAGGAAGACTCAATCAACATGGCAAACTTCACTGTTGTCTTATTTTAAGTTGTCACAGCCACCCCAGCCTTAAGCAACCACCACCCTGATCAGTCAGCAGCCCTCAACACCAATGCAAAACCCTTCACCAGCAAAAAGATTATGACTCTCTGAAAGCTCAACTGATGGTTAGCATTTTTAGCAACACGGGATTTTTTAATTAAGGTATGTACATTTTCTAGATGTATATAGATTAATAGAATATGGTAGAGCATAAAGATAAGTTTTATAGGCCCTGGGAAACAACAACAAAAAAATCATTTAACTTGCTTTATTGTGATATTTACTTTGTTGTGATGGTGTGGAACCAAATCTGCACTACCTCTGACATATGCCTGTAGAAAAATATTTAATGTCTATTTCAACAAAGCCACAATGCTAACCTGGACTTTAAGTAAACACACCAGCTTTACTCATTTTTCACGTGTTATATTGGCATTTGAAGATTGCTTATTGAGTAGATTGTCATTATTTTGAGCTAGTAGTCTTGAAACTGTTCTATTTCATAAAATATACTGATGTGAGTGAATAGGCACTTCTTACATTTGTAGGACTTATGTAAAAATATAGAAACAGACCACATCTAGGACTAGATCTAAGGCTGCATCTTTCTATTAAACAGTATCATCTGTCATTACTAATTATGAATGTGAATATTTAAAATTTTGGGTTGTACTTGAAAATGTTTTATGGTTCAGCATATGCTATATTTTTTGTTTTATTCATATTTAACATTATATCTAAAAGATTATAGTCTAACCATCTTAAAAATTGAATCTAGGGGCGCCTGGGTGGCACAGCGGTTAAGCGTCTGCCTTCGGCTCAGGGCGTGATCCCGGCGTTATGGGATCGAGCCCCACATCAGGCTCCTCCGCTATGAGCCTGCTTCTTCCTCTCCCACTCCCCCTGCTTGTGTTCCCTCTCTTGCTGGCTGTCTCTATCTCTGTCGCATAAATAAATAAAATCTTTAAAAAAAAATGAATCTAAATATTATTTAGAATTGAGAAAAAAAACTTCTGCCCAAAAAAAAGTACATTTCCTCTCTTTCATTATATGAATTATTAAGAAGAAATTCCAACTCAACATAATCTTGGGAAAAGATGGAAACATTTCACACATTCAAGCTGTATTAACACCAGTGTTAGCCAGATAAAATATACATTTTTGAAAATAAACATTTTGTTTGGTGATTTTCCAACATCACAAGAGTTGATGATAGAAGTCAATGATTCTTTTTTACTATATATTTTCAAGTAACAAGTAACCCTATAATATCCCAAGTAGGAGAACGACAGGAGATTAGTTACTGAAGCATAATAGAATAGCCGAAATTACTTGACATGTTTTCTACATTGTAACATCTCAAAAAGTTCTTTTTATTTTTACCTAAATTCTTATTTGCTTATTTAAGGTCCATGTGTAGAGAGACTTGTCTTGATTATTACCTAATATTGGTTCAGGCATTTTAGTCATCATATGCTTAGGCCAAGTACAGGACATACTACCACTGCTCCTGAAAACACCAGGTGCTTTTACTATTCTATGCTTGGAATGTCCTTTCCTCCCTCTTTGACTGGCTAGCTTCTCCTTAAATACCAGTAACACTAGTGATATCTCACTAACTTCCTTCGGCAGGGTTAGTGTGTCTATACCATGCTCTAGCTAAGAATTTTGTTCATGCCTCTAGAAGATCTATCATTCCTTGCTTGTAATGTTTTCATAAAATTGATATATATCAAGAAGAAAAATCACCTGTTATTTCTTGACTTATAAAAAGAAAAAAAACCCCCATCATTGTTGTTTCAATAAATGAATAGGAAACTTAGCTACTCCTCTATTATCTTACTGTTTTGAAGAATTTAAATCTCAAGTACAGAATGTTTACAGAAAATTTGCCATAGAGTCAGGGAGAATGGAAAGGCAGAAAAATTATCTGAAGATTCTAGTCTGGAGCTTTTCTTTTGGAAACATGCTGGATTCCAGTTCCTGTGGTTATCATGGCCATTCCAGACAGATTATTGTGTGTTTATAAGTGTTTGCACCTCCATGAAATACTTAATTTGACTCTGTTAATAACAGAAACTATTTATCAGTTCTGCCAAGGGAAGAGAAAGGAAGAAACACAAGCACCTTTTCCAAAGCATCGAATAGGTTATGTGGGGATATATACCAAGCTTGTGGCATACAAATATTAAGAAAAAAAAATAAATTATTTGGAAAAGGTTTATTCCTTTGGAAAGGGCAGAACTGTCTTTGGGGCTCAAGGAAATGTCACAGAATGAATAAATGAGAACTAATTATAGAAATTCTTGCTTAAATTTCTGAGCTTTTTAAAACAACATCAGGATTTGCTTCAGCATACCAGTGAAAGGGGAGACTGAGGAATGAATGGGGTAGGATGTGAGTGGAAGAAGAACCTTCCATTTGACCACATATATACAAATGGTCAGTAAAGTTAGTTGAGAAATACCTAACAAATAAGTGCTAAAATGCTTCATTTGGAAAAATATTGACATTGGTATTCTATACATTGGTTTTCATCACATAACAGGAAACAATGTGGAAACAAAGTCTAGTATAGGGGAAGAAACAAGGGATTTGGATTCAGACTTGGATTCAAATCCTATCTCCATTCTTTATGACTTCTGAGACCTTAAGTCTTTTAACTTCTCTGATCTTTAGGCTTCTCATCTATAATATAGGAATAATAATTTTTTCTTTGCCAAACTGATATAAAAGTAAAAAGAGACAAACACTTAGCATCTGGCACACGGTAGGCATTCAAAAAAAGGGGGAGTTATTATTATCATATTATGTTGCATGTTGGTGCCCCCAAATTTATGGGAAAATGGGCTTTGTCTAAGGTAAAAGGTGACTGACATGAGAAAAAACTTGAGAAGAATAAGTTATCATAGGACTACTGCCCTTTGGGGGGGGTGCAGGGATGGCCATACGAAACCCAGTTTATCTGATATTGTTTTAAATCCATGGGCCTCCCTATCTGTTCATACACGCCCTCTAAATGCCATCTGGAAACTTCCAACGCCTGAGTACCTCCCATAGGGTGAGTCAATCAACTTTGGGTTTCTGGTCCAAAAATAATAGGAATCTCTAAAATGATACCGTTGATGGCATAAAATTTGGGAGAGTATCTGTTATGACAGCCTACTCTTGCTTTAATTCTGTCTAAAGGCTCTAATCTGCATCTTATAAAGTCCTCTTGCAAATAAGTTCTACCAACCAGAGAGCATAGCTGTGCTCAGATTCTCCTTTATGCTTAGAATATTTTGCTTTCCAAAGATATCAGTAGAAAGAACTTTGGTTATTCAAGAGAGAACAACAAGTTCACAAATAAAGCCTCTTCCCCCATGCCCTGTTCTTTCATCTGGACGAATACTAGTGAACATAAGGGAATGCCAAACCCTTTTGAAAGCCAGGAAAGCCATACTAATGATGTGAAAGTGAAAGTGGGAAATTAGACAAAAGAGAGAGTGGATGTGAATCAGGTATTTCTCTAATTAAAATATACCAACAGACTAAGTTTGAGGTTTATAAGAAGAGCATTGGAAATTAACTTTCTTTCCAACACGGTACAAAGAGAAAGTGAAATCAAGATACTTTGTCAGTGCATAGTTTAGTATTAAGTGAATGAATGTGACTGATTTAAACGAATGATTCTGAATTAATTTCTATTAAAGTAAACGCAGTATCTTTTTAAAAACTATCATCTTTCTTAAGTTGGACTCCTTTAGCAATTACCTTTCCTGGTACATTTATACCAGGAAGGGAGTTTGTTAGCTGTGTTACATGGGGAATACCAAGAATGGATGTTTAATCTGAGAAAATTACCAAGGCCCTTTTTCCTGAAAAATGCCTCCCTCGGATTTTAGTGACTATTGGAATCAACCCATCCTGCCCCTATCTCTTCTCCAGAGTAAATAGGATAGATATCATTCCCACTGTTATTCACAGAACCCTAGTATCCTGCTGGGGCCTTAAATCAAATATTTTCATTTTTGAGCAGATAAAGCCTTTTCTCATTCGATGTCCCTAATAATTTCAAATGATGTTTTTGTTTCTTCCATGACTAAGTTAAATGAGGTCAAGAGTGTTTAAGTATCTGTTCAGTGGCACACTGTGAGTAGGAAATGTGATAAATGAAGTTTTCATGCACCCTAGTCCATATTCTCATGGACATATTGAATTAATCCATTTTTATCCCAGAGGGCCACCGACGACAGCAACAAGGGTGATATGCAGGCAGGTAGGTGTTCAGGTTGGGACACTGGGAGTTACGAAGCACACAAAACCAACAACCAAACAAAAACCAAAAACAGCAACAAACATTGCTGACGTAAATTCATAGAGATAGCCCGAATAAAGATGGTAAGTTTGAAGGCGCCTGGGTGGCTCCATCAGTTAAGCGGCTGCCTTTGGCTCAGGTCATGATCTCAGGGTCCGGGGATCAAGCCCCACATGGGGCTCCCTGCTCCTCCTTAACTTTCCCACTTCTCCCTCTCCTCCCAGCTTGTACTCTTACTCTCTCTCTCTCTCAAATAAATAAAATCTTAAAAAAAAAATAAAGACAGTGCATTTGAGAACATCAGATCAAGGATGAAGAACCAAGGTGGTTGTTGGTTAGCCAGTGGTGAGAGAAAGATCACATGGAACAAGGAGGATTCAAATAACACAGAAGAAACTCTTTGATAATGCCTCATATTGATCTCAGACCAGCAGGTAAGGAGACAAGAATATCTTTTCTCTTTTCCACTGTGAACGAACGTCAAGCAGAGTCTCAGCAGTTAAGATGATTTTGACTGTTCTATCCCTACCTAAATGCAGTCATCTTTAATTAGGCTGAGACATAAATGTGATCATACAATGTGAGCGGGGACAGTCCCTTACCTGGTGAGTGATTCTAGGTCACCACTCAGAACACCCATCTGCTTTATTCTTTCTTTCTTTCTTATTTTCTACTTCTTGTGGTAACTTTCAAGGAGGGACAAAAATTGCTGATGTTTTGAAATACAGCCCTCGAGGGACAGTTAAAACTTAAATACAGAGTAGATATTGTAATAAGCAGAAATCACATGATTTTTTAGGAAAATGAGGTTTCTGAGAAAGTTAAAAGACTGAATAAATATGTATTTATCTGTGTTTTACTGGTGACTTTCTGAGATATTGTTACACAGCCCTTGTTAAAGTCAAGTTTACAATATTGCCAGCTAGAATACACACTAGACTTCTTTTAATTTGGTTAATATAAAGCTCTCTTTTTCATATAGCATAGAGAGACTCTAGGACCTAGCAAAAGATAAAAATGAGCTTCAATTCCTTAAGATAAAGTTAAACACATAGCTGACTTCATGGCAATCACCCTGCAGAGTCTGTAATAAGGGCCACATGATCAGGACGTGGCAATTTCTATTCAAAATGGCCCCCTGTAGATGACCTATTATACATTAACGTGAAAATGACTTCCTGTGCCCAACATACACTTCTTTCATTCAGAAGATGACCAACTTCTGCTCTTAAGTGCCAAGACATGCCTGTCAGTGAGGAACAACCTCCCAGTCCATTACTCATGGACAGATGGTGGGCCATGACCTGACCTTGGCTGTATATGCTCATATGGACGATTCTTCACACTGACCCTAATGGGGCTGATTGAAGATTTGGAGGTTTAGAACAACAGTGAATTGAAAGTTCGTTCATAATTTTTATTTGGAGATCTTTATTAAAATGGAGAAAATTGAGGTACAAGGGGCAAGGTGGGGGAATACCTCTGTTTTCCCAAGAGTACTGTGATGTGAGGGACACCTGGGTGGCTGTCGGTTGGGCATCTGCCTTCAGCTCAGGTGATGATCCCAGGGTTCTGGGATTGAGTCCCACATTGGGCTCCTTGCTCAGTCGGGAGCCTGCTTCTCCCTCTGCCTGCCACTCTCCCTGCTTGTGCTTTCTCTCTAACAAAAAAATAAATAAATAAAATCTTTAAAAAAATATTGTGATGTGAAAAGAATTTTCTGACATCCCTCAAGAAACTACTGTTGGTTGCATGCTCCCTTGAAAGGTAATCAAGCAGGTGATCTCCAGTAATGTTTATATGAATCAATTATCGGACAAGACAATTATCTTAATTCTCAGCTCCAAGCATTATTCACGATTGAATTGATTAAAAAACATCTGTATTTGAATCAAATGTCATGCAAGTACCCTCTGACTCTAGAAATTTCTTGGCTATATGTTTTTTCAGAGATGTATAGCATATTTTGTGAACAACTCATTTAATAATGTTGTCTTCTTTACAGTATTCCATTAAGTATTCAAGTGCCCTATTTGCCTGTCAAGCTTTGTTTCCTTAAAATGGATTCCTGGCATTTCTAAAATTAAATACTGCCAGGGGAGAAAAGAACTTTGCATTTATCATGTAGAAAATTATGTGCTTTGACCTTCCAACAGATGATGTATTGGCAACTACCCAAGGTTCACATTTGTGGTCTCAGTTTGGAATTGGGATTCAAGAAGACTTCATGGTAGAGTGGTCTGCTCCCAAGTGTCTTCCCCAATCCTGATTGTTAGAGTCAGTATAAAACCCCAACTGTACTCATTATAGCATTTACCATATTCATTTTTTCAAATTGTGCTCATTTTTTTCCAAATGAAATATAGTTCTCCAGGGTATCTTTGTCATCTTTGCATTTCCTCCCTGGACTTTTGACCAAATAGATGCTCAGTAGTGTTCTGTACTGGTCTTCCTAGGGTAGGTATGATAGAGCCCAGCTTTTCATATCAGTTTGTTCCTTCCTTGGTTACTTACATGCTCTCAAGTCAACTAGCAAATAGTTCTAGAATGTAGCAATTCCCTACTTAATTCAGAAAAATTGAGAGCTGTGGTATAAAATAGAGTGTTGGGAATCATGTTGTGAAAATAAACTTTTTCTTCCTTTTGTTATTGGACAGTCTCCTCTCTGAAAAATTCTCCTTTGTCAATTGTGTGCACAGCAGTTCACCTCTTTGAACTCTTGGGCTCTAAGGTGGTCAATTATTAGAGCAAAAACTACTGTTAAATTGGAGGTTAATGTTTCTCCCTAGCTTTTCTTCTGTGACTTCTATGTTACTTTATGGTGAGCATGAGTTAAATGTTATCTTAACAGAATTCCTATGTTATAATTCCTGACATTCTAAGAGCTAAAGTACATTTTCCCTTTATTACTAATGATGGTGAAGGTGTTCAAAACATGACACCCCACAATATGCCCTTTGATATATTGATTATTTTGAGCTGAAGCCTTGAGAAAGCAATGCAGAAAGGGCTCTCTGATGTCCCCTTTTCTACTTAAAAGCAGGTCATAATATTTTCCATGAGAAAGGGGCCTGGACTATACCAGGAAGAGAAGAACATTCTTATCACTGCAGACTGAGAGTAGATGCCAAAATGGACCCGTACAAACAAATCTACTAAAATCACCCTAATCTTCCATTAGTTTTCCCTATGTATTTCCTAGTCACTTTCCCATAATTTACTGCCAGTAAAAGCTTAAGCCCTTTTCCTTTGTCTTGTCATTTCTCTGCAAATTCATCAGTCTTCATTAAAAAATGTAT
Source organism: Ailuropoda melanoleuca (assembly GCF_002007445.2). Classification (NCBI taxonomy): domain Eukaryota; kingdom Metazoa; phylum Chordata; class Mammalia; order Carnivora; family Ursidae; genus Ailuropoda; species Ailuropoda melanoleuca. The sequence goes on from NC_048218.1 coordinate 26,292,416, forward strand.
ATAAGCTTTCAGTCTTATTTTTTTCAAGTCTTCATTTTTCTCCTATTTTTATGAAGGCTCCTGTGTGCACAAAAATATTAAACAAAATATGTGTGCTTTTCTCCTCTTAATCTATGTCCACTTAATTCTCAGGCCAGCCACAGAATCTAAGAGGATAGAAGAAGATTCTTTTTCTTCCACTATATTGGCCATGGTTCAAGTCCCTTAAAATGTCCATTTGAATATGAGATAGAAATGATATGTTTGAGGAGATAAACAGGTAGAATGTGATTATTGCACATACTATTCCTAATTAACAAAGTGCATGGAATGGGTTCTTTTGACTCCTCAAGCACAAATCCCAACAAACCAGAAAGACATGTATGACCCAATCTAAGTTATGCCGAGTATGTGCTGTTTGTAGTGCTATGCTTCCATGTGAGGAATACCTTTCTCAGATTGGAGGTAAAACGCCTCATTCTTAAGCCCAAGAGTCAAATAATTTCTTAAACTATTTTACCTGACTGTTATGAGGTTAACGACAATAAGTCATCATTACCAACAACAAAATGGGTTTCCTTAGAAACCAGTGATATAGGTCTTGCTATGAAGCTACTTTGAAGGCTATTTTGTAAGTTCAGGGATGGAAAGGAGCTCTGTTATAAAGGGTTACTTTGTAACCACCAGCTAGCTGAATATGAACACTATTTTCCTTAATTATGGGTGTGGATGGGAATGTGGCCAATCTTTCATAATGACCTCAAACATTCCAGGAATGCAGTATGACCCTTCCCAAAGATGGGATGGTCAGCAGGGTGCATTACCATGTGGGATGAAGAGTCTTCACTTATTTCCCCAGAGGATATGGAATGAAAGGTTTATATGACTCTGTTTTCAAGGATTCTGCTTTGAGTTGGTTCTGGGAACTCCCTTGTCTAATGATGATGGCTTCTTTCCAAAATGTGTTGATGCTAAGATAAAGTTACTATATCTTAGAATGGGAAGCTATTTACTTCTCCCATATTGTAAAAATTGACTGTTGAGCCTAACGGCTCCTATGTTTTGTATATTTGGAAAAATTTTTGAAATGCCGGATAAAAATTAGAAATGACACATCTTTTGGAATAAGTAGGACTTTAAAATCCACAAAAATCCTGGGTTTGAGTTCTGTCTCCACCACTCCACCACTAACTAGTTACTTGATCTTCAATAAACCACAATCTTTCTACCTTTTAGTCTCTAAACTTGAAATAAGGATAATAAATCATACTTAGTGGTTGCTGTAAGAATTCAATAATAAAAATATGCAAAGGACCTAATGATCCTTGGTGTCAAAGAAAAACCAGAGTTGGATAGTAGTTAAAGCAGTAAAAGCAGGTTTTATTCAGAACTATAGCAATAGGGGAAGAAAGACCTCCTTGTAGAACTGAGCTCAGCTCTGAATACAGCATGAGCAAGTGCGAGTCTTTAGCCAAGGAGCAGGGTAGAGGTAAGTGGATGAAGATTTACTAAAAGAAAACATCAAGGGTAAGGGAGATTCTAACTAAACTGACCTAACAGGATCTTTGCTGAAGACACTCCAGGGTGATGGGACATCACTTGGATGATGCTGGAAGATGAGAAACCAGAGGAGATATCCAGGCTGAACAGAAAGAAAGGATGGGGGTATTCTCACTAAACTGGTCTAGCAGGGTTCTTGCTGAAACTGGATTTTATAAGGAAGTGCATAGATGGGCCCAGGAGAAGGTTCCAGAGCCTAACTAAAGTTTGGTCAAGCAAAGAATCTTTGTCACTGGTCAAGTACGATCAGCTAAGTCTTCTGTCCTACTATCCCTATTATCTTAGTATTTGGGAACTCTTACTGTATTAATATGTAAATCTTAATAATTTACCAAGATAGGTATGTTTTTATTTCTTTGACATACTGAGTTATTTTAGATTTCCAAGAAAGTAATTCAATAAAAAAGCACTGAAAATGATTTTAATATTTCTTTAAAAAGTTACTATTTTTATTTCTAGGGTTAATGCTGTAGGCTTATATTAGACATCTATGAATAAATGCCACAGTTACTGAGAAACATTAGTAAACGCTCTGAAATTTGGATTCTTCCTGTTTCCAAGAGTATGTGCACTCAAAATGTGATGTAACTCTTGTGCATAAATCCCTTGTACACTCCCACAGAAGCTTCCCATTATGCCTTGACAACAGCTTGTCATCCATTTGGCAAAAATTTCACCCTTTGAGAACAACCAAATTTCATATTGTGGAGGTGTGTTTTTAAAATGGGAGCTTTGGTTTTAATTCTTTTTTTTTTTTTCTGTATGCATAGAGCAAAAAGAAATTCAAATCCCTAAAGGTAAAGAATTTAATGAGGATAAATTTTATATTTTGATCCGAGTTATATTTTTAAAATGTAACACTCAAAGTACATTGATCTGCAATTACTTTATAGCAAAGAGATGTGAAATATTGAATTTAAGCTGAAATATCCTTTGTTATGGGCCTGGAAACAAATTTCCTCCTTGAGAATGGCTTTGAATTTCCATGGCCTTTTGTGCAATTCTTAGTTTTAAATCTTCGATCACAATAGCTTGTTCATCTTAGTTTTTCTCCAATTATTCTGGCTTCTGCATTTAAGAGTCAAAAAAGCAAACATGAATATTCCAGGATGGCTTGGAATGAATAAGAACTGGGGACTAGATTAGCTTTTAATCAATTTTTCCATATAGACCAGGCACAAGTTTGGCTCACATGTAAGATCTGTTACTCTCACTTCTGAATTGACTGTAATTCCATATTTTGACTTTGATTTGGTTAATTTTTTCCTATGATTGTCTTTGTATATTCACTTACTGTGACGCTATGACATCTCTGAATGGTCATCCCTGATCCTAAAACTCAATTTAAGCAAACGACTTAAGTCAGATGATAAAAGGACACCCTTCAGAAATTCTATTTTGAAGGAAAACTACAAACATATTTCATAAGTCAGTTTTTCATTTTCGTAAAGAATTACTTCAAATATCCATAATTACAGTAGACTTTCTCAATGCAGAAACGAGAGCTTTGACAATAAAAATTTAAAAATCATTAAATATTAAAATAGTCCTTTGGAAATCTGATAATTACACACACACACACACACACACACACATGCACACACACACACACACTACATTTTATTCAGAAATAGAGTTCTATCTGTCAGGTGCTGACCCAGTCAATATAGCTTTTTTTTGTATTTGTAAAGAAGAAAACTGAACTTCTGAGAATTAATTTTGCTAAGGTCACACAACTAAACAGGGGAAGCTGGAAGACTAATCTAGGCTTATCTAATATCACTGCTTTTTTTGTTCTACCTTGTTCTATGCCTTAAAATCAACAATTAAGCTAAGATCTTGGACTTCAAAAGATGCCATCTAAAGGGAGAGACAAATAAGTTAACGAGCACTTATCACACACTTGAAAAGCAGGACAAGTTTTACTAGTTTCATGGGAACTTTCTCAAAATTTGTTTTATTATGTTTTTATTGAGATATAATTGACATATAACATTGTGTAAGTTTAAGGTGTATAATGTGTTAATTTGATATATTTATATATGGCAGTAGTACTGAGCATTAGGTAATACTTCTATCACATCACGTAATTATCACTTCTTTTTTTATGGTGAGAACACTTAAGATCTAGTCTCTTAGCAGCTTTGAAGTAAATAATACTGTATCATTGACTATAATCACTAGGTTGTGCATTAGATCTCCAGGACTTATCTTCCGACTGTAAGTTTGCAACATGGGAAACTTTTGATGGGTCCAATTTAGTCTGTCCTGAGACCTCAGGCAACATTCCATTCTCAGGCCTGAGAAGGAACAGAAACGTTCAAGGCAAGAATAAGAAGGAGGACATGACAGCAAGGGGAAACAGCACATGTAAACCATTTGAGACTAAAAGAATATTTCAGTGTTAAGAAATCATAAAGAGGTATATGTGGTAAGAATCTAGAAAAGAAGAGGATGCATGAAGTCTTAAAGTCTTAGACACCATGCTCAGGAATTTGGACTGTATACCATAGACAACTAGAAGGCATGGGAAGGTTTTCATCATTGGAGGAAACTTCTAACACTCAACAAATACTTGAGTGCTTATTATTAGCAGGCACTAATCCTATTCATAAATTAGAATGATTTCAGACAACAATATAGAAGACAGACCAAAAAATGGAAAAGACTAGAGACCATTTCAAAACCTTCAGGCAAAAATGATGAGATACAATTGAAGCAGAGACTAAGCCTATCTCATCTTTGGGTGAGCTTTTGTCAGAGGGTATAATGATAGCAAATGTGATTTTAGTAGTTCTCTATTCTCATCTTTTTTCCCCTTCCCTGCCAAGCCTCCTAACACTTTCAGTGCCCCAGTAGACCTTTGAGGGACCTGCCCACAAGTTTCTCTTGAATGCAGAAACTACCGTCTAATTTGGTCCAGTCACCACTGTATTTCATTAGCATGCCTGAGATGCTGGCTCAAGTGGGAGACAAGTTCAGGAATTACACTTTTGAGACAATTTCACCAGTACAAACCTCTGCAAACTTCCATTTCTAGCCCAGGATTATAAGGCTTTTCTGCTTCATAGAGCGAAATCCTTCCTAAGTAGCTTAACCCACTCAGGAGCAACACTGTATGTTCTGTTCAGTTCTTGGTCCTTAATGGAGGACTCACTAAGAAGTGAGGTGGGTCCTTCTCTGCTGCTCCAGACATCTTAAGCTACTCACACTTTTACTCATATCATTTTTTATATATCTCCTGCTTTTTGCTCTCTTCACATTTCACTTATTGAATGAAAGTTTAGAAATACTCATATGAGAAAAGGGTAGATATAAGGAGGTAGGCAAAGTAGTCTAAGTAATGGTGTTTTATCAAACAGCTAGTATATCAACACAGAGTTCACTTACGGAAATCTTTCCCAGAGTCCCCAGGGCCCAGGTCTGTGGCTCATAGTAGACAGATTTTAATTTTTTTTTTTTTTGGTGGGATTTTATTTTTCAAGTCAGTTTTAGGTTCATGGTAAAATTGAGCTGAAGGTACAGAGATTTTCCACATATTTCCCGCTCCTATGTATTCACAGCCTCCCTCATTATCAATGTCCCCCACACAGTGGTATATTTGCTACCGTTGCCTACATAGACCAGCATTACCAACCAAAGTTCGTAGTTCACATTAGGGTTCACTCTTGGTGTGGTACATGCTATGGGTTTGGACCAATGTATAATGGCCTGTGTTCTTCATTACTGTATCACACTACTCTATGTCTCATACTGCTTTACTGTCTCTGCAGTTTTGTCTTTTGCAGAATGTCAGAGAGTGGAAATCATATGTAGCCTTTTTAGATTGGTTTCTTTTACTTAGTATATATGCATTTCAGTTTCCTCTGTGTCGCTTTTTTTGTTTAATTTTTGAGACCACTTTGTTTGGAAGCTTATACAAACTCAATATTTCATATAAACCTTAATACATTTATGTTATTATTACAATATCATATTTTTAAAAAATACAAACTTTTTTTACCACGCCCCCTATGGTTGTCTCCAAATCTCCTTTAATGTATCCCAACGTGCTTTAAAATATCATCATTTCTATGGATGTCATGATGTGAAAAAGGGTCAAGAGGCACTGTTTTGAACTTCGGATCAAGATTCTTTTTTTTTTTTTTTAGATTTATTCATCTGAGAGAGAAAGAGGTTTGGGGCAGAGGGAGAAGTAGGCTCCCCACTGAGCAGGGAGCCCAACTCGGGGCTCTATCCCAGGACCCTGAGATCATGACCAGAGCTGAAGGCAGACACTTAACCAACTGAGCCACCCAGGCACCCCTCTTTTTTTTTTTTTTTTTAGATTTATGTATTTATTTGAGAGAGAGAGAGAGAGCACACATACAAGTGGGGAGAGTGCCAGAGGGAGAGAATCTCAAGCAGACTCCCCATGGGGCTCAACATGGGGCTCAAGCTCGCGACCCTGAGATCATGACCTGAGCTGAAATCAAGAGTCAGATGCTTAACTGACTGAGCCACTCAGATGCCCCTTGGATCAGGATTCTTCACTGACCCTTGAGAGATTTCCATGAGTGTGTAAAATATGCAAATGAATCTTTGGTGAGATGGTCAAAATTCTCCTCAGGGTCGGCCATGTCTTTCATCTTGATAGCTCATTTCTATTTAGTGCTGAATAATATTCCATTGTCTGGATGTGCTACCATACTAGAGTTCAGTTTAGTGTAGGTAACTAGGCTTTTCGGAGTTGGTTATATCTTTGCAGTAATAACACTGAAGTTGAATGATGCCACTATTTTGGATAGTGGGACAAATATTAATTTCTGCAGACAAGACCCTTAATGATGATAATATCCTTAATAATGATGTTGCGCTCAAAGAATATAATCATAATGAGGAAAAGTTTACAGTGTATGGTGACAAATCCCAAAGCAGTGACAACAGCAGTCCCAGTGATCAAATCCTGCAATGACTGAGCCAGTTGGTTCATCCGTAGCAGTAACTGTAGCTCAACCCCAACCACTGTCTCTGCTTTGGTCTCCACTTCTGCATCTGTACCCATTGCTCCAGCACCATGGACGGCAGCGTCTTCTGAGCCTGTATCTCCTTGTGCAACTAAACAAGAGAAACTTGCACGGAAGCCAATGGAGACTCTTGGTTTCCACTCAGGTCATGATCTCATGGGTTGTGCGATTGAGCCCGAGTCAACCTGCACATTCAGCAGGGAGTCTGCTTGATATTCTCTCTCTGCCCCTCCCCCCACTTGCACTTGTGTTCTCTCTCTCTCAAATAAATAAATCTTCAAAAAAAAAAAAAAAGAATATTGCAGTCCACTCTTCTTGCTTGCATGATTTCTGAGAAGCCAGATGTAATTCTTACTTTCGTTTCTCTTTTGGTTTGGTGGTTTTAAACTCTGGCTTCCATCTGCATCTTTATTTTTGATTTTCTGTAGTTTGAATATTATATGCCTAGATATAGTTTTATTTGTTTTTGTTTCTTGGGTTTGTTTTTGCATTTATTACTTGGTCTTCTCTGAGTTTCCTGGAGCTGTAGTTTGGTATCTAGCATTAATTTGGGGAAATTCTCTGTCTTTTTTCCTCAAATACTTACTCTTTTTTTTCTTTCTTCTCTGTCTGGTATTCCTGTTACACATACATTAAAATTTTTGTAGTTGTCTCACAGTTCCTAGGTAGTCTGTTCTGGTTTTCCTCAGCCTTCTTTTCTCTTTGCTCTTTAGTTTTGGAAGTTTCTAGGGAGATGTCCTCATGGTCAGAGATTCTTTCCTGAGCCATGTTCAATCTGTGAATAAGCCAGTCAAAGGTGTCTTTCATTTCTGTTAGAGTGTTTTTGATCTCCAGCACTTCTTTTTCAGGTTATTTCTTATACTTTCCTTCTCTCTTACATTACCTTTCTATTCTTGAATACTGTTTACCCATTAGAACCCTTAGCATATTAATCATAGTTATTTTAACTTCTTGGTCTGATAATTCCAACACCCCTGTGATATCTGAGTCTGGTTCTGATGCTTGCTCTGTCTCTTCAAACTGTGTTGTTGTTGTTGTTGTTGTCATCGTCGTCTTTGGCATGCCTTATAATTTTTCCATAGCAGGACATGATGTGTAGGGTAAAGGAACTGCTACGAACCAGCCTTTAGTAATGTAGCAGGAAAGTGGGCGGGGGGAGGGATGGAAATAATCTATAGTGATTACTAGGTCTCAGTCTTTCAGTGAGCCTATGCACTGGACTCTGACCATCACCCCTTGGGTGAGACAGGATAGTGAGGACTGGAATTCTCTTCCTGTATGTCACTTCAGCTCTGATAAAACCATAGCAGGTAGGCTCTGGTAAAACGGTTTCTCTTGAGAGCAGACCTTCTTTGGAAGAACAGAATGATGAGATTGTTTCATGAATCCGCCCTCCCCTTTTACTGGAAGCACAAAGAGATTTTTGTCCTCTCTTTATTGTGAGACTTTGGTAGAGCTTCAGGACGTAAAACTCATAAAATTGTGGGGCTCACTGATGACTGGGTCTCTCTGGAGTTTTTCTCTCTCAGAACTGTCCACACTAAACCTTCAGCAATTCCTTAATTACAGTTTAGGTACACAGGACTGCTTCCCATGGAGGGTTCTGCTCCATTAAGTTGTGGTTCACTCAGTTTGTCTGTCTGTCTCTCCAGTTGTGGAGACAGCAGTTCACTTTGTGATTTCACTTCTTAGGGGTCTAAGAAGTGCTGTTGATTTTTCAGTTTGTTCAGCTTTGCTTGTTGTCAGGATAGAGTGGCAACTTCTAAGCTTAGGTGTCAAACCAGAAACCAGAAGTCTCTGACAATAGGTTTTTTTCCCCCCAATAAATTGTATTAAGCAATGTCTTAGGAGTAACTAGAAATGTCTGTAGGTCAATATCATTTGACGTTTGCAAGCCCCTTCAAATTCCTATTTGAGAAGGGTGAGCTCACATCACAAACCATATCTCCTTCATTGTTTTTACTGACTCCTCCCTTTATAGTCTTCCAAATGATTGCACTAGTCCTTGACAACTTTCCAGGACAATCAAGAACAATGGAAATGTAATGTAGGCTCCTCTTACTGCTTTCTCCATTAATGAATAGCACCAAAAATTCTGGGGAATTTACTTTTCTCCACTTTGTTGCTTACCTGGTGTTTTTAGCTTAAGGGCAAGTCTTTATCATATTATGGATTTCAAAGAAAAAAGGTAGTGGTGACACTGTATTATAGGATTCCAGAAACTTTTGGTAAGTTGTGATTTAAGAATGAACTTTTAGCCCCATTAGAAGCATTTAGGGTTTGCAAAAATATTCTGAAGAATGCCTTTCCTTTCCACACCTATGTGCCCATCATCTGCTTAGTATGGTGCTTGACACTTAGGATCCGTAAGTGTTAGTGTATGTCAAACATCATCTTAGGTGCTGGGGAATGAGCATGAATGAGTACAACAAGATTTTATTGCTCCTTCTACACTCATAAAACTTCCCCAGAGGGCTATAGGGAGGGTACCCTGGAGATCACGCCAGAAAATCCTAAACAGCAGTTTATTAAAAAGATGTTTCTTTCTTTATTTGTATAACTCCACAGTTCTGCTTAAGCTATGAACACAGATAGTCCCATAAAATCATACATTGTGTTTGGATTTTTAACTTCCAGATGGAGGCATATTCTGAAAACAGGTACAGTTCCTATCAGGCTTTGGGCAAAAAAAAAAAATCATAATGCCCCATGTCACATTCCCAGACATTTTTACCTGAAAATAGCAATTTGGGGACTTTTCCCCCAAGGTTTTAAGCTGGGGTGCAATGCCAAGTTATACATATTTAACTTCCAAGGGACCACACACGACAGATTCAGCTTTGGCTGTCTGGACTTAAACAGATACTTCTAGTAATAGCAGAATACATCTTAGGTATCTTCCCCTACATTAATGAAAGCAGAAACATTCATCTAGCAATATTACACATCAAAATTATAAGAAAAGGAAACAGAAAATGAAACTACAACTCTGTTCTCTCTGAAGCAGAACTTGGGGGAGGGGCCAACTCACCATTACCACCACCGCTACCAACAGCAAAATTCTTCCTAACTCCTGTTGTTACCTGTATGCTCATTAGGTACTTACTATGTGATCTTCTACCCCTTAATATCTCAAACATTCGTTTCTTCAACCTTATTGGGAATAAGAGACGAATAAGATCTACTTAGTATTCTATCTACTTGTGTTCAGAAAACAATCACGAAGCATCTGGAAATGTCAAAACCAAGTAAGCAAATGTGCTTTGATCACTTACACATTCAATAAATATAACATATGAACTACAGCACAGAGTTCAAAAGTTTCCCGCCCTTCATGAGGGTGTATAAATCAAAGAGGCTTAACACAACTTCATCAGGCAGTTTCTGGAATTAAAACAACTGGGCTCTTTGCCACACCCCGCAGTTTGGAATGTAGACAATCAGGATTTAGGGGGTGGAAGGCTCCAGCCAAATTAAGATGATGCAAGCCATTGCGTTAGATGATGGAGAAGGTCTGCTTTCCTCCTACTCAAAATGCCTGGGAAACAGGAAGTAGTTCAATTAAGACGGCCTTTCTGTAGTAGGAAAATAATTGCTGCATACCAGAGAACAGTGAATGAATATTATGATGATTCTGTGATTAAAGGAGACTTAGCTTCTGCTATTGTGACAGCCATTTGACTGCTGCCTTGCAAATCAACACAAATTAATGTGTTCATGATGACTCACAATTACAATGAAAAAAAATAAAAACTTGCTTTTGATCTTTGCTAGAAAAAGGCCAAGACATGTTCAGGATGGAAGTTCTCTCAAAGACATGTACAAGTTAAGTATGCCAAAGGGTATTTTAGTCAAGGGGGAGACTATGCAGGCATAAAGATACCTGAAGTTTTAATACTCACTTGCATTTTGAGGCCATCTAGTATCTTATTTGGGGGTAATTTCTCATGGTGTGTAATCTTGTTGGGAGGCAATCTCTTATTTCCCGCTACATAGGGCAAAGAGAATAGGGTACACCCTGGTACTCAGGTAGTGATAATGATTTAATCTCTGCAATTGGATATTTCCACACATGACTTAGAATATTTACTCTGTGATACACACAAGGATAGAAGCAATTCATTTCGAACATCAGTGCCATGTCTGGGTTAGATGAGATGTTAAGAGATGCCTGTTCAGATGAGCCTTCTATCAGTATAGTTAGCTCCTCATAGCATCTATGTATTTGTGTGTGTGTGTGTGTGTGTGTATGTGTGTGTGGGTATGCATATGTGCATATGTATATGCTTAAATATATGCCTCCTTAAATATTTGTGTATATATATGTATTCTTAAATACATATGTATCCTCAAATCTTCCTACTTACCTATCTACCTATTTACCTACCTACCTACCTACCTATTGCCTTAAGCTAGCCACAGTATATTTCTGGTACTTATTGTATGACAACGTCCTAATTGATACAGAACATAGACCAACACAAGTAAAGTATCCCTGGGAAAATATGGAGAAAATGGGATTATCTAGTCTGGGTGCATACAGTTGTAAATCCTATAATATCCTGGTAGGGGAGTTTACTAATCCATGGGAAAGAGTAGTGAAACTTCCAATTCAATCATTCTGTGTTCATTTGGGAACAAGCTCTAGGAGACAACATTGCGACCACCAAATTATGATAGCAGAAATTCAAGGATTGCATGGTGGCATGGTTCTTTCTAATAGAACTCAATGGTTTGAAAGAAGGGAATTACAAATTTCAAATATCAAACCTGGAGATCTCAAAATAGGATATTTAGGTGGTTTTTGCCCACCTTCCACTAAACATCTCCTGTCCTCCAAAGTAGATTCCCCTTTCTTGCCTGATGGATCTTTCCCAGTTGTGTGAAGATTATTCCCTTACAATCTCACCTTAGTGAATTCCTTAAAGAGGAAGCCCATTAATTGCGTGTCACTCCCTGCGCCTACTTTACCCAGACCTGTTCTGAGAGTTAGGTATCTGTATAGCAAAGGACATAAACTATAAATAAAACCTTACAAGTTGGATTGATATCATATACATAAAGAAGAATCAAAGAGTTGCTCATTTGTATTGGAAAGAATCTGGAGGGTATGCATAAGAACAGGTTTTTAGGGTGTTCATGCAAGGCTGACCCATTTTTAGATCACCAATGCCAGTCGCTCAGGTAAAACTCTCTCTCGCCATACTGTGAACATTGGTCCCCATAAAACTTTGTTAAAACTTTCTCATGTGTGTTTGAAGAAACTAATATAGTTAATCGTCATCTCCAAGTGACTATATAAGGAAACACATTTGAAAAATTACAAGTTTAATGGATTGTGCGATTTTGAACATTTGTCAACTGTTCTCTTTTCAGTCCTGCTGTATCCTCCTGTCAGCTGCCTACATTTGGTTTATTTTCCATCACAACTATCAGTGATATATTCAGTCTCATTAGATTACAAGGAAGAATTAAGGAACAGCTTTGTATCCCTTTTAGAATTCTTTAATACTATTGTCTGAATCGCAAGTCTTTCTTCCATCTGGCCACACAGGAAGACAGAGTTGAGAATGAAAATATCAAAACCTGTCTTCATATTCATTGAACACTTCTAGATTTCTCCATTACTAACTCACTTTTATTTTTCAATAAAGTATTTTTGTTTTCTTTCACCACCAGACGTAACCCTTGTGATGGCCCTAACACTCAAGCCTTTGCTAAATTGTCCTTGATCATAATTCTCTCGGAACTGTTTTAGAGAATGGGCAGTATTTCTTTCCATAGATTTAAACAAATTGCAATTTAATATTTTTCAAAATAGAAAAAAATAATGGCAGTTGTTATTTTTATGAAAGAAGAAAAGAAGAACCATTGGCCTGAAATCTGCAAAGGACCATGAGATACATAATTGTAATTATTTCATTTACTCAGAGGAAAAGAATAACTTTCATTCTCTTTAAGAATCAGTATGAAAGCAACAGTANATAGAAAAAAATAATGGCAGTTGTTATTTTTATGAAAGAAGAAAAGAAGAACCATTGGCCTGAAATCTGCAATGGACCATGAGATACATAATTGTAATTCTTTCATTTACTCAGAGGAAAAGAATAACTTTCATTCTCTTTAAGAATCAGTATGAAAGCAACAGTAAGATAAGACAGAGAGAAGAAACCTAGGAGAGTCAAAACAATTATACATGTAAGTAGGTTGTTGTATGTGGTACTCTGCCCTTGTTGTAAAAAAAATACAAAGACACAGTATTACACTATCACTCTATGAATGCATGCTAGATACATTGTATAAATTTACACATTGAATTACAAATGCCTATTGGAAATTTACTGCATGCACCTTCATTCTATAGCTTGGAAGGTGTGTTAGTGAGTTCTCCAGAGAAAAAGAATCAATAGGATATATACATATGTATATAGAGGGAAAGAATTACTTTCAGGAATTGGCTCACATGATTGCGGGGGCAAGCAAGTCTAAAATCCATAGAGCAGAAAAAAGCTGGAAATACAGCTAAGAGTTGATATTGTAATCTTGAGTCCAAAGACTAGAAATTCAGATAGCAATTCCATAATTTTGAAGTTATAGTTTGCAGTTTGAAGACAGGATTCCTTCTCCTTTGGGAAATCTTCGTCTTTGCTCTTAAGGCCTTCAATTGTTTGGATGAGGTTCACCCACATTCTGGAGGATAATCTGCTTTACTCAAAGTCTTCCGACTCAAATGTTAATTACATCTAAAAAATACCTTTATAGCAACACNTTATTGTGCTGTACATACCCTTCCTGCGATGATGGGAGATGATAAAATGCCTATGTGATAAGATGAAGGGAGGTGAATAATGTAGGCATTGTGACATAGGCTGAGGCTGCTGTTGACCTTCTGATGGCATGTCAGAAGGAGAATCATCTGCTTCCAGACCGAAATTGACCCCAGGTAACTGACACCATGAAAAGCAAAACCACGTGTAGGAGAGAACTACGTATTTTGTGAGCTTCCCAGTGCTGTCTGGCTAACGACTTTTATATTGTGTTTAGATTTTCTCTGTTACTAGCAATGTTGGTTCAAAATATGGAATCCTACCTTGCCAGAAGTGGAGTGCGTTGCCATTTCTTAACTCTTTTATACTCTTCCTGTCTCTTTTAAATTTGGATGTGCATAATGACCACCACACTCAGGACCAAAGCCAAGTGTTATGAAATCTCATCTACTTACTATAATGTGGAAAATGTTGGTTTTAACATCATTTATCTCATTTTGCTGAGCTGTATTTGTGCTTGTTTATTGATTGCCTTGGAGCCTTGGCTGGGCTTTCTTTCAACTTAAAAAGCATCCCTATCTGAAGGTTGGCTATGCTCTGCTACCCACGTTAGAAAGCTTTAGCTCAAAGCCAGTTCCATCCATGACTTCTACTCCTACTTCTCATTCTTATCTGATCTCTTTCTCTTCTGAAATACCATTTTACTTATTTTCGGTGTGATATGCATAGTGTTTTTACTCATTAAGGGGTAGCAAGCATAGTGGGCAAGATGATTTCGTTTGCAACCCTGGATTGCAAACTCTCCCAAGCAGGGTTTAAGCTCTTAGTATCTTCCTCTGAATTTGAGTCCTTTAGACAAAAAAGGGAGGCTAGATTTGTTAAAGACATCACTTGGACTATCCCATCACATGTTAGAGATCTTTCCATTGCTCTTTGGATCCCATAGAAGCTTCTGAACATTACCTTAATTCAAAGTGTTTCACTGAGAGAATTTTAACTGGTATGTGGTATGCTTTTTCCCCTCCATTTTTTTTTAATAGTTATGACTTTTAGTACATATAAAAAAATAACCTGAAACCTATGATTTCACAAGTATGGTTATGGCAATATGGACATCACGAATAGCAGATGCGTTAATAAGAAGATAAAGGGATTTTTCAAAATTCGCAAAGGTGGTGGATAAATGTGGCAGGCTGATTTTAACAATAGCTCCCATTGGCTCACAGTGTGATGCTGTCATTCCTCCCCTCCATTTGCCTGCCTTTGAATCTGCAGGAGCCTTCTCACTTGCTGTGGCCTGCAGAATGCGGTGGGAATGACAAGATGCTAGTTCCAAGCCAAGGCTTCCGAAGACCTGCACATTTTGCTTCCTTGAAAACTTGCCAAGGAATTAGAAGAAGCAGAGGCTAGTTGGCTGGATTATGAGAGACCAAATGAAATGAAGCTGCACTGGGTCTTCCCAGCTGTGGACGCGCTGGGTCAGCCAGATCCCAGGCATCGTCCCTGCACCGACCCCCTGCCAGCTGCAAATGCGGAAGTGAGCCCAGCCAAGATCACCTGGGATTCGGTTCAAATCAACAAAACCATCCAGCTGACTCACAGACTTAGGAGTGAAAACACATATTTATTATCGCATGCTGCTGAGGTTTTCTTAAGTAGTAGTATTGTGACAATAGGTAATGAATACGGCGAACAACCAAAATTTGAGGAAACGCTGATTTATGTAGTTTACCAGCTATTGTCTTTGAT